>NC_139965.1:23023524-23296024 GCF_963993115.1 Abramis brama | reverse complement strand
TCTCCTCTCCCAGTTAAATCATCTGTGGTCCCAGGGCTTTTTTTCTGACATACGCTGCATTGGCACTGCTGCTGCAGCTTAAATTTTTCAAGCAAAGAAAGGCATTTGTATGAAATAATAATGACCATTTCATGCATTTATATTTATGTGTCTCCGATTTGTTTCCTTTTTTGTCTGTCTGTTCTCTCTCAGCAGGAACAATGTTCTTTGTCTATCTTTCTCAGTCAGTTACAAGTAAAACGATGCCACGATTATCTTTCTTTCTTCTACGGTTTACTAATTTCCCCGTCATACATATTGGCACCTGCTCACACACACACACACACACACACACACACACACACACACACACTCTACTGACAGTAGCACCGCTAGCATCTGGTTTCGTCTCTCAGCGTCTGCCCAGCGCTCTGATATGAGAGTGTGCTGGGATGGAGAGAGACTGACGGGGCCGTCCGTATCTCCCCAAAGACTGAAGCTGGAGTTATAATGAAGGGCTCAAAACACCTCCAGGAGCACTATCGAAGAGATGGTCACATGAACAGTGACTGATGAATTATAGATTTCAGAAATATCAGAGTGCAACATTAATAACCAATTCAAACAGATCACAGTGAAAGCCAGAAAAAATTTGAGTGTCGCCTTTAAGACTTTTAGTGAGATTATCACAAAGATTGTTAACATTTCACTATATTGCGGTTAAGTATATACATATATATATATACACACACACACACACACATACATACAGTACATATATATACTGTATATGCATATTCATTTTTAGAAGAAAAAAAAGCATAATCATTATAAGACACCACAATCTTTGAATGGTTGGTTTCTCTTTGCCAGCACTAACCTCTCATTCTTGAAAAGACATTTTGATTTCAGCAAAAAAGCTTAGCATTTCTCATGTGCATCTTTCAGGTCACAGGTAGCTGTGATGGGCCCTTCCTAAAAAAAAAAAGAAAAGAAAAGAAAAGAAAAGAAAAAGATTTTACAGTTAGAAATTAGTTAGTTTTTAATGGAGACAGCACTGACACATCTTACCCCACGCTCCCCTACACTCAAAAATTTCCATATAGTCATTTCAACATCTTGCATGCACTGAAATAATTTAGTGTATATGTCAAAATTAATTAAAAGTAGCATGTGAGCAGAATCCAGCCTCTGCATCACAGAGTGAGATTTCTTCTCTGTTACATTAATTGCATCGGACGCTCTCAGTTTAGCAGGAGAGCAGCAGCGTTTCAGTAGCATGTAGAACAAAGCAGGCTGCCATGTACTTTGCCTGAGGGGGCAAAGCTTTCATTGGCAGAGTGTGTGAGAATGTTAGACAATGAGCATGAAGTCAGCTGACAGCCCCATTCGCCTGAAGAACCTGCACAGTCATCTAGTATGACAGCACTGAAACTGAGAGCACAAAGCCACGTCAGGCACTCTGACAGTCTTTACATGAGACACTGAGCTCTGTAGTGTAGTGCTGTGAGGAGCACTACAAATGTAAGAATGAAAAAGATCAATAATTGTGGGTGTTTCAATGAGTCTGCATCTTTGATTCTGGCTTTTTCTAATTGTGATATGTTGCTAATCCACATTAAAAACATTTAGATGAGAAATCAGCACCTCAGAGAGGAGATACACACATGCTTGAGGCTTCTTGTGAAGAAATGCAGAGAAAGAGGAATGACGGATGATGCCAGTTTTTTATCTGACAAAGTTCACAAGTACAATATTATTGATAAATATTTTTTCAAATTCAATATTTTTGCATTTTCTGAAAATAAAACCATTTAACAATTGGCATTATAACTACAACTTATAATCTCTTAAATGGCCTAAATTGCAAATTGTTAATAATCAACATTTTCAAAACATAAATCAGTCGTTTAACCACTTCTAATTTAAGCAAACTTATAAAGGGTTTGTGTGACATTTGTTCTAATAAATGTCACTTTTAGTTTTATTATTTAATGTGAATTAACTCCAGATGAGGTTTCTCTCTCTCTCCGTCATTATTTATTGTTTGATCAAAAGTACAATAAAATATTATTTCAATTTAAAATATAACTGTTTTCTATTTTAATATATTTTAAAATGTAATTTAATTTATGTGATGGTAAAGCTGAATTTTCAGACTCATTACTCAATCTTCAGAGTTGCATGATCCTTCAGAAATCATTCTAATATCTTGATTTGGTGCTCAAGAAACATTTCTTATTATTATCAATGTTGAAAACAGTTGATTCATATTTTAACTTGGATGAATAGAAAGCATTTATTTGAAGAAATCTTTAATAACATTATAAATGTCTTTTCTGTCACTTTTAATCAATTTAATGCATCCTTGCTAAATAAAAGTATTAATTTAATTAAAAAAATGTGAAAGATAGTGTATATATATATAATATATATATATATACTTTTCTTTATTTAAATACATTTAGCATGAAAGGTATATAAATGTAATATATAAATGATAAAATCACTTGTCAAGGAAAAAACAACACACAGATCAATATCTCACATAAAATTTAAAGTATCAATACTTCAAGATCAATAAGCCTATCCCTTTTCATTATCGATATAACTCTGTGCTCATTATAGTAAACAAATGGGACATGCGTGGCTTGAGGAGTCTTTTATGTTACCAGGCAGTACATGGTAGTTCACCCAGAACATCTAGTGAGCCTGTAATTAGAAATCATCACTGATAAACCTTAAACTATTGCTAGCAATGCTTGACAAAACCCACATACAGGTTCCAACAACAACCCTTTCCCTTCGGCGAGATGCAGCCCCGCTCTCTTTTCCTTCATGGGCCAGGCATGGAGCGGGCGTAGACCGTGTGCGGGTTGCCGCTTCTCTTAATACAAACCGATGGGGTTAAACAGGAGCAGATGCCTCTCTAGACACATGGGTGTATGTTTCAATGGTGGGAGTCTGAATCAACATCCGTGTCTCCTGACAGGAACGCTCGGCTTCCCTTGAGTATGAAACAATATATAAGAAAACGCTGCAATTGCCCCACCAATCTGCTTCAGATAATAATAAAAAAATATTTTAAAAAAATCCCAATCAAGAGCTGGCACATCCAAATACTTACACTAATGTAATTTCATCATTGTCAGTGGTGACTACCACATTTTAATCTACCAGCATGCGAGCCACATTAAAGCCGCTAAAAGAATAACATAATGGAAAAAAGCTAATCGGCGCTCAGTTTCATGTTCAATAAAACAAACTCTGACTTCATGAAACGGGCCATAATTGGAAATGTACATCCGTGGCTATTCTGATAACGTCGAGCACACCTCAGTCTCGGCAGCTAACATTTGGCGCTCTGTCTGCCATGTTTTGGACCCTGTGCCATCAGGGGAGGTTGTCTTCCATATGCCAACGCAGAGGAAAGGGGGCTGGGCACTCTGGGACATATGGCCCACATCTTCTCCAGCGACGCGCCTCTCACACTCAGGACCGGGGATGTGCTCGCCAGCGCTAAACACTTTTCTCATTAGTTCAGGCCAGGAGCTTGATGCAGGGCATGTCAAGAGGCATGTCTGGGAGCCACTCGATATGACAAGGCACAAGTGAGGGCCCAGTGGGCAACATATGGTGCTTATTATGAGAGAAGCACGAGGGTTTTCATCTCCTTAATCAGACAAGTGCTGAGCCATGGACCCTCTCCCCCAATGAACTGCAACAGGAAAACAACATGAAGGCCTCAGTTGAAGCTCACATCAATCATGCGAAGTACTAAAATAGTGGAAAAGTGCCAAAGAGCTTTGATACTCTGTAAATCACTCTAATGTGAAATACGTTGAGCGACATTACAAAATTCTGCTAGACTAAGTGAGATGTAATCGAAATCTATTCATTACATACTTTTTTCTTTAAACAATATATCATATCGCCTACTTTTCATATGCATTACGATTAAACCTTTTTTAGGAAAATTAGATTAAATAACATTAGTTATAGTTTAGTTTTAGGGCAGAAAAACATTAGTAAAATAGATAATGCAAAAAAAAAAAAAAAAAATGATGTGAGCTGTGGATCTAAATCTTCTTATGGTCAGCGCAAATGGCAAGCATCCCTTAAAAATAAATGTGAAATTAATGACAGAAAAACAACTTCAGTCCCACCCAAGGGAGGCATGTCAAATTAGGATGGATTGCTACGTGTTCTGACAGACTGAAGCAAAGAGAGAGAGAGAGAAAAAAAATCACCATGTTTTATTACATATTAATGATTATGGAAATAATCTTGCCTGCCATCTACACACGCCAGGCGAAGCGAGGGTTCAAATTCCCATGCAAGGTTCAAACTCTCTAAAACAAAACTTTCAGTGCCACAGTCTCTGGCAACATCTGGCTCCTCATGTAGACACATATTAGGATCAAATTAAGTAGAAATGAATAGGATGCTACATGACAGGCTGCAGATGTTCCAGGCAGTGGTGTGAAAATCTAGGAGCGAGAAACAGCATAATTAGTTCTGGCCTTTACAGCAGGGGTGCCACACTGGGTTCACAGGTAAAAAAAAAAAAAAAAAAAAATGAAGGGGGAGACAAATTTAATTTAATCAAATCTAACTAAGCTAACATCACCAAAAACTGTGCGTGCGCAACTTGATCTCTTGAACAGAATGGGGTTGACAAAAGACAAACATGTTTCTATTTGTTTGTGCTCTAATTGAGCATGATATTCACACAATACTCACTTGCCGTGTCTTTTGTTCCCTTACGGCTGAGTGTGTGACTCTAGCTCTGCATGTAAAAAAAAAAAAAAAAAAACATAACAGAGAAGAGCAGTAAAACATGCACATTTTAGAATGATTCTACACTGTAAAAACAGTATTTGTGTGGATGATACTGTGTGCACCTTCTATATATTAGTATTTACATCACCTTGTGGAAAAGCTACTTACTGTATGATGAACTTTGATTCATCATGTGGCTTTCTCTTTACCACCTGTGTTTTTAAGGTGGTTGTCTTGTCAGTATATTATAAAAGGTAAAACACTATATTTGCTATATTTACATTATTTCAGTTAATTAAAAAAAAAAATCAGTAAAAATTTTGTTTTACTGTGAATTTAAGTGCAATCTGTAAAACATAAAATATTGCTACCATATTTTCTATGGTACAGTTTTGGCAACCACAGCTGCCTTTTTTTATACAATAATTTCACTTTTTTTGTATGTGTATTATACACAAATCTCAAAAGGTAACAAATGTATGTTTAAAAAGCTTTTTTAATAAACAAAACCTAATACAACAGTGGACTGTTATGACATCAATGAAGGAATGGACATTATTATTTGATGTGAATACACAAGTAGCCTACACTTAAAGGTACTAACTGTCTCTTAAAAGAACATCTCAGATGTATTACCCTGGGAGCAAAAAAAAAAAGAAAAAAAAAGTATATTAACAGAACTTCTAAACCAGGCAATATATTTACTTTTGAGTGAGACACACCAAATCGGCTCTATTAAAGTCTACTGCTAAATACTAGTTGGCTTTCATTTACCTGGCCCATGAAAACCCCTACACAATAGTTAATTCAGCACAAGCTCATAAAGCACAGAGCAGTGGGTTTCCTCCGGACCGCACGAGCAGCTTGCCACGTCATCACCTAGTGTGCCAGTCCGCGCCACCGCTCGCAGGTGACAACTACGTGTTACTATGGAACCGGCGAGAGTCTCGCCGTGCAGGGAGATGTGATCACACTCCTTAATGTGGCTCACAGGCTGCGTTACTTCCAGCTAAATGACACGCTCATGACTTCATTGTTGAATCACAATCCGTTTAATTACAGCCCGGAGATCTATTATTTGCGTTTATTTTCCTAGTGTGGAGTGGAGCTGCCCCACCTCTAAATCACCAGATCGCTCACTGCTCATTAATGTCAGCTTACGGTGTAACTGGGCCAGGCCAAGGGCTAATTTACACGTAAAGAGTGCTTTCTCTCAAGAGTACATGATTAATAATACATAATATTACCTTATAATTAGCACTTTGTTAACCACTAGTGTGTAGCAACCACCTGGATGACGTGATGGCATCTACAATGTATCACAACGCACATCACATCAGCTATTGGTGGAGAGGAGACAGTCATGTAGCCAGTTATATGCAGGGATGATGAGGAGGCTGTGACTGACGAAGGCCAATTGGGAAAATCTGTCCAAGACGTCGAGGTTATAGCTCTACTGCTTTGGAAAAGCACTCTGGGATATTTAATGACCTCAATTTAACATCTCCACCAGATGACTATAGCACTATAATGAGCAGCGAGACGTGGAGGCAAAGGTTAAACACACAATGACACAATGGTAAGTTGGGCCTCCGTACAACAACGCCCTACTGGACCAGCTGACACAACATGTGTTTCTTGTGAGGTCAGAATTAGAGATGTGCAAAACTACATATGAATGACTAGTTGGTCTTAAAAGTACAATAAGCGCTGTGTAATTAGGCTGGTTTAGAGTCAGGTCCTTCAACTATCATTAGGTAGGTTTACATGCAACCCAATGATCCATTTAGAACTGGATTGATGTCTCAATCGGATTGAAAAACCTTCAGGTAAACACACTTAATTGATCCGATTGTTCGATGAAATTTCGATCAGATTGAAACGGTGGCGTAGACCTGATATAATCTGATCATCAGGAGGAAATTAAGTATACAACGCATGAATATTCTCAATCAGATTCAAAAACACCTTGTGCACCTCACAGTGCCATGATGCTTATGTTACATGTTTTATTTCATACTTCATATATTTGGCATACATGTAATGTACATGTGAACAAATATGATTATGAATGAGATAATTATAGCAAAGTTCAGGGTTCTTATAAACAGAACTTTCAGAATCTGAAATCAGATTGGAAAAAAAGAGTGCATGTAAACATATCTATTGAGATGCATTTCTTAGGGGGTGTTTGTATAGGACAAGGCACTGCATATTTTGGATGGATGTCTTATTTAAAACAGCTGTATTAACTCATCAGCTGATTAGTTTAGTATGTCCTGAGCTGGGTGTGTCCAATAAGGGAGACATCCATATTGTGCAGTGCTGGGGAGGCTCTAGGAATGGTTTCAAAACCCTTAATATAGAATAGCTCTTGTGTTCAAAAACAACTTGACAGATTGCAACAAAAAAAAAAAGGAACATGGGTCTATGAAAATAATAAATAAACAATTTTTAGTCTGATAAAGCATCTAAAAAGCAACATGAAACATAAAAAAAGTAAAAAAAAAAAAAAAACACTGAGACAAGACACTATATCCAAAGACAGACATACATCTACAGTACATATGTACACAGGCCAACAATTATTTATTTTTTAAATGGTGCATGGCTGCACGTTCTTGGATCACAGAGTAGGCCTAACTAACAGACTGAAAACAATATAGGTTAAATAAATGTATTACCCTTTTTTTTTTTTTGCTTTGATGGCCAAAAGAGGATGAATTTAAAGACAGTTTTAGCATGCTAACAGTCTTTTCACAGAGTCTCTAAATTTTTCCCATCGAATCATTTAAAGGTCCGTTTACACGACACCGTTTTCAACTAAAACCAGAAAACTTTTTATGCGTTTTGGCCTTTCAATTACGCGACAACAGCGTTTTGGGGGCTTGAAAATGCGAAACTTCTGAAAACGGGTTTCAAAGTCCAAGTTTTGACACCGTTATTGTCTCCACGTATACACTACAAAAACACGAATTTGTGAAAAAAATGACGTCATGCGTATGCGTATTAGGTGTTTATAGGTGCGCTTTTAATCGTTTTCGTGGATCCGTTTGAACAGGGATCATTTTGACAAAGTTGTCGTCTGTATGCGAAAAACGCTTTTGTCACATCGTTGTCATGTAAACATATCTTAAAGGACTGTCATTAAAAAAATTACAAAGTACAAATGTAAAAAAGTACACATAAACTAAAATAATTCATACAATACACTGAGCAACCGTTAGACCAGGGAAATGCATTAGACATGGGCTTTTCCAGTACCTTAAAATATAGCTATTAATTATTCTTAAAGACATACATGTCCAAATAATTTTAAATATTGCATACTGTGCAGAAAATACCAAAATACATGCATTACAAATGGCTGACTATATAGGGTGCACATATAAAGTGGCCTGTATTTAACTATGGGACAGACATTTCAAATGCATCACATTTACTAAGTTGTGGTGTGGTCTGGCATCTGTTGGGGAAAATTAAAAAAGTCAAGTTATGAGGCCATAGATCTATTAAAACAGTGCAGGACTGCACCATAGCTACAGCTGGAAATGAAATCTCTCTTCTTCAAGTGACTGAGCTCAAAAAGTCATTAGCATTCTGGCTTCTATATGCAACAGAAAGGAAACTATCTTAGGAAAAGCCTTCTCATCTGGTAAACTCATGATGACTGTGGTCAATCATACATTGGTTTGTCTTTTACAGTAGCACAACTGGCTTGTACGCACCAAAACCAAGGCTATAATGAATACAAAATTATGTAACGTCATTCTTTACCTCAAAAAGCAATCAAGCATTGCTCTAAGCAGAAGAGCTTTATTAATAATTCAGAACCGCCAGCATGTGATCAAAATGACAATAACAATTTATAGTTTACAATATTTACGATGAGAACAGGAGTCAATCAAGTTAATCATGGCTCTCTTAAAGGAATAGTTCACCCAAAAAGAAATGAAAATTCTGACATCATTTGCTCTGTTTATATACAATGATCCAGTGTTGTTTTGGACACCAACGCGTTTCATTTTATGGAAAAAAAAACTCACTGAGATATTTTATATTTTATTTTATATTAATTTATATCTCTTATGATCATGTAAACGGTGACATAAGTTTAATTTTGGGTGAACTATCCATTAAACAAATAGGAAAAAAAATTCAAAGAGAAATAATCCTGAAACAACCATTTGCCAAGAACAGGTGAGTTATTTCACTGTCAGTACCCTGCCCATGTATTCTGGCACACCCAAATGTAGACTGGTTTCCCAGAGCTACAGACTAGCGCGGGCAGCTGCCGTACATCCTGAGAGACACACGGACAACGTTCCATTGGCAGGAATATTTGCCCCTTGTCAATGCTGCTTTACTGGACGGCACACACTCCATGCAGAAGCATATGGCAGGACAGCATATGGTTGTCTTGTTTAACAGAATATTACATATGGTGATAAAATGATAAAGCAAATAAGGTGCTTACAGGCTCCTGACTGACGAAAAAGACATTCCAGAAAATATGGGATAACTCTATAAAAATCCAACATTTTTCCAAGAGTATCATAAGCCTTATCCAGACCACTACCACCAACACCGCAGACACACACACAGACAGAGGAGAGGGGGGGAAGAAAAGAAAGAAAGAAAGAAAGAAAGGACATAGTCACACACGCTGTTTGCCAGCACACTCATTCCTTCTATGCTGGCACTTCCAATAGGAAACTGACAGTATTATGTGACACCATGGAATGTTCTGAGGTTCGGGCTGGCGAAGCTGAATTTAATCCGACAACAATGCCGTCTTTTGTTTTCATTTTCCCTACATTTGTGTCCACAGGTTCATATTAGCACATATAATAATGGAGAGATGCTTATCAACAGTTCTTTATCTGAAACGAATGGTCCACTCTATAAGAGTACTTCAGTAGTATCAAAAGAAAATGATTTTTACTTTCTGTTGTACTTTGAGTGACACCTCCCTGAAAGGAGAAATAAGAACAAGGTTTCGAGGATTGTATGTTTTCAATATAACATGGAGTAGGCTGACTTGAGGAGAAAAAAATGATAAATGAAAGTATGCGGGAAAAAATGTGATGACATTGAATAAACGAAGAGGCCACATATTATGATAGCAGGCAATTCTGCTGTAAACAAAGACCAGCAGTCTGCAAATCAGAAATAAATGACTGCATTCAACATTGCACTGATTAAGGTTATCCTCTTGTCCCTGGGCTTTAACTTAAGTGACTTGGGAAGCATTATGAGAGGGACTATGGCACCTGCCAAGTTTTTATTTGATTTGAGGGATAATTTTCATTCTTTACACACTTTGGTTATCTTGGACTTTTCCAACAGTACTTTTCTTACCCCACGTACAATGGCTTAAACTGTCAGAGATATTTGCGAGTGCTGTCTTTAGATTATGATTAAATGATGATAGAGGGTTTTCATTTTAAATTTCCCAAGTTCAGTCAAAACCAAGTAATGTCCCTGTCAAATGTTAATCAGAAGTTCAGAACAAAATATGATAACACTTTATTTTACAGGGTCCTTGCTACATGTTACATGTAATTTCTAGAGTAATTACTATACATTATGCATAATTACAAAATCCTAATCCTAACCTTATATACCTTATTCAAAACAGCGCCATGACAGGTATTGAAAGCGAGGCTGTGAGAAACAGACTTACCGTGTTTTCAGTGGCATCTGCTGTAAAAAGCTGTATAAAGCTCCTAGATCACTTTGAATCTTCCACAGCTCATATTGTCTAGGGTTTTTGTCTACTGAAATTTCTCAGAAATATATTTTTGCAGTGTTTCGTCAGCAGAATAATCCAAAAACACATTAAATAACAGTATAACCCACTGAAGAGATGTATTTCTATCCCTCACAGCCTCGCTTTCATTCCCGTTAAAAATCAAAGATGGCGCTGCTGTGAATAAGGTCAATAGTAAGTCCATGTAGCAAATTAATATTACTCAGTACTTAAATTTATAATTACATTGTAACAAGGACAACTTAAAATAAAGTGTAACCCAAAATATTATTTTAGATCAGGAAAGATAGAAACTATATGACTGTATAAGAGACACTTCATGATGAGGAAGAATGAGTAATAAAATTAACAGTGAGTAATGAAGGCATGCTATGAGAAATGGAGAAATACACACCCTTGACATATTTTTTTATGTCTTTTTAAAGGCACAGTATGTCAGTTTTGCTGCTAGAGGTGAGTAACTAATGACAGAATTTTCATTTTTTTTTCAATTTTCATCCTTTAACAAACTAAATAATAATCTTCTAGACTTATTAACCTGTTCAATTTACTAAATTACCTCAATCGGTTTTTATAGTTTTTTCCCCATTAAAAAAAAAGTAACACTGTAATGAGCAAACAAAGCATAAGCCCAATTTTTGAGATGCCTGAATCTCACTAAACATCTCCAAGTGCTCTAGAAATCCAGTACTTGATTGATTAGAAAGAAACTCCCTCAGAGAGTCATGGGATGAAGGCAAAATAATTTGATTTCATACATAAATAAATTCTCCTTATGTGCATGGAAATTGCTTTTTCAGTATCTGTTACGATCTCAGGCACAATATTATCAATTTAACCACTAACAAACTGAATGAATATGCTACTGCTTAGTCTTTAAATGAAGATTAACATGAAAATAATCTACAGGGCATTATGCCAAAGATGTAGGCTAATGTAACAGAAATACAATTTTATAGTCATTTTCCTCTGGTTTTATGCTGTTTTGAAGTGAAAAATAGTAAAAAGTTGCAAGAGGATGGATTAATGATTAAGTTGTCTTTTTCGAACTGTCCTAATATGGGGGATTTGAAGCTTGTTTTGGCTGCACTTGAGCTTCAACCACACAGCAGGACAGAGATGAGAAAAGAAGAGCTTTGAGAAAAAGAAAAAACAGAATCACGGCGCATTAAAAACAAATCTACTGAGGGAGCCACCAGCTTAGGAGAGCCAAGACGATTAAAGGGTCACAGGTTATCTGACAGGTGGCTCATACCTGATGATGCCTCGAACCTCATCTTTGAGTGAGAAATAATACCCGTCCTCTATTCCTAAAATTGACGTATTTGAAAGTAAAGGGCACCATCGTCTTCAATAACAACAATCAAGGCCGACATTAAGCCGATCTGAGCATCTTGAGCATGTCACTTCAAATCGGTTTACACAAGGCATTTCTTCAAATACTGTAGTTTACTGTCCCTCACCAGATTGAGAGCTACTGTAACACTGAACATTGTGAGAGAGGGACAAGAAGTCAAGCAGGAAAATGAGGATGATTGCAGTAAACACGAAGCAGAAGATGAAATCAGTGGCCTATTGGTACAGTAACAGTTTCAGTGAGGGTTTAAAGCAAACACCCTGTAATCACGCAGGACAGCGGCGGGGGGAAAAAACAGCATACAGCCGCCTACATTCTAATGATGTCAATTTAGAAAACCAGACAAATTTTTGTACGTTCTGCTTTTGAAGGGAGGAAACTAATAATTCTTGCAATTCTGTCCATTTGTGCATGTCTTCACTGTACTAAACACAAATCCTGTGCGGTGCTTTGATTCCAAGTAGACCACAGGTAAAGCCTGATGTCTCACCCTGACTTTCTCTCTTGGCAATAAACACAGAGGCCCGTGAGGCAGTAAGCGGCGACTCTCTAAAACGTCTCCCCGTATCAATAACCATCTCTCTTGCTACCTTGTATCACCGGTGCCCCGAGGCAATTCTTCAAGTCAAAGCCTTGCTTTATCAACCACTGGATTTAACAAGACAGCTCTTTTTATGCTTATTGGCTTCTCGAGCGGTAATGGATTTTCTCAATGAGTCACTCTTTTCTTTCTACAGGTTTCACACTTTTTCAAGGGGTTCTGGGCTCGTCTCCAGGCCAGATCCTCTACCATTGACTTTGATTTCCTGAGGTAAGTGATCCATCGCTCCAGGCCCAATGAGCATTGCCTGAAATCTGGCCTTACTTTGGCTCTCTGTGCCTGATATTGTACACTCTAATGCAAAGTGAAGTAGCACGTCTAAATAGCCTGTCAATTCCCCCCACCCTCTGCTCTCTCTGGGTTTCCAAAAATCCCCAGCTGGGACTCATTTCTAGCATGCTCGGGAACGTAAACGATACAGCGATATTAAGGAGCATTAAACTACTTGATGACATTTCAGTCGTGTTGATGAAGACTGGCATTCGTTCTAGCAGAAGGCCGACAGCCGGCAGATGGGCATAAGGTGATTGTCTTTTTGCAAGGAAGGGACAAGGAGAACTTAAAACATAAACTTTTCCTGATTTAGGGCACTGTACCCTCACTTTTTTAAAATGATATGCCAGAATAGTCTAATCGTAAGATATTATCAATTCCACACATGCAGCAGCTGATGGCGGTCCCATTGATTGTTAATGACAAAGGCAACCTTCACTCTATGTGGTTTCCTGCCAACATTCTGGATCACTTACCAGGACCTCTTGTCCTGATATAGGAAATGCAATTCAAGATGTGTGAAAACAGAGCCCACATTGTAGCTAAATGACCCTCTCCGCTGCTCATCCCCGGTCCGGCACGTGTGCTACGGGGTGTCTGTTCCACGACAGGAAAGAATAAACTCGGGCTCAAATCATAGAAAATTCATCAAATCTGGTTCTTGGAGCTGCATCTTTCAAGCCCTGTTTCCTTGCCATATGATCTCTATAAACCAAATCACTGTTGGCTCCCTCACAGGCCGGCAGGCGCCTGGGGCAGGAACATAATGAAAGCCAAATGCAAGTGACAATAGAATAGGAAACCTCCACCTTTTTTCTCTCTTGGCTTGGGCCAAATGTTTTGTTTGTTTTGAGACATTTCTTTCCAGAGAAATCTCTCAAAACAATCAGAAGGGAAAACTTTCAGGTATCAGGTTTCACACTGGATTACAAAAAGACATAAAAAATATCTGCTGGTTTATTTATGAAATATGATTAAATTTGCAGCATTTGAATACAGAGTACACAACTGAAATTGAAATTGATAAATTGACAGTTTAAAAATAAGCATTGTTTTCTGTAAACAGTACTGGAACAGCATCTTACTATTACTGCATTTGTTTAGTTTAAATATGGTTATATTCAGTTAGCATCTAACACAAATTCACTTAGGGAGGCCTGACTCCCTCCCTAACCCTGAAAGAGCAGCTCTTGGGTATCCTTGGCACATGCATGTCCCTGACGGTCTGTCCTGGTTTCCTGAGATGAAAAAGACAGGAGAAGATCTGCCATTTTACTAGGCCTGTTAAAAGGTTTTAAGCATGATTTGGTGCATCCTGACAGTGGACGCTTATCCAGACTGACATAGACTATTTGTTTTTATACATACTACTATGATATGTGTGTGTGTGTGTGTGTGTGTGTATATATGTGTATGTGTGTGTGTATATATATATATATATATATATATATATATATATACACACACACACACACACACACACACACACACACACTGTACACGCACACACATAAAGAAGAAGAAGAAGAAGAAGAAGAAGAAGAAGAATAAGAAGAATAAGAAGAAGAAGAAGAAGAAGAAGAAGAAGAAGAAGAAGAAGAAGCTAGTAAAGAAATAGGGATCTACCAAAATTTCAGCCGCCGAAAATAGCGCCCCGTGCTTCAGAGTTCAGAACTCCAGTTTGACTCTGGATTTACATGTAGCTGTTATCACTGCGCGGTGTGACGCTCCACTCAATATTCCGCTCTATACTAGGGCTTAAGGGTTCTACTAGGGTTCGGCACGCATGCCTTTTGCGGATTAATTGGCAAGTTTCACTATCAACTCAGTACTCGCGCGCTGTGATTTGTGTGCACAGAACAGCTGCACACACCCGAAGGGCGCGCACACGGAGAGGCGTGTTTCATATAGCGCACGAACAGCGAATTGATTCCTCTTTTGCATCTATGTGTGCTTGAACGGACACATACACGCACACAAAATTATGTCAAAATATCAGTCTCGGTAAGTCACCATGGAATTATGTTTTATCTGACATTTTTGTCTAAATTGAGTTATTCACATATTCTTATTCTGTGACAACTTATTAACATTATGTGATGTTTTTTCTTTTTTTTCTTTTAGTTGTGTAGACTTTGGGACTTTTTATTTAGAAAACTAAAAAATTTCTATCTACAAAGTCGAATGGAAGGCAAAAACGTTTAAGCTCAATATCTCAAAACCGCTCAGAATACAGATACAGAACCTTATAATTCCAAGGTGGCGAAGTATTCCAGTAAACACAGTCGGTTATGTCTTAAGTGAACAAAGAGTTGAGAAAGAAATCGGATGTGTATCATTATATTGGATCTGTGGATTCGGTCTTAAAGGAGAACTCCGGTCAATTTTAACATTAAGCTCATTTTTTTTTAAATTTGGAGTGCTGTCAGTACAGAGAACAACGACAAAAATCGGTGTTGCCTACACCGTGTTATCCTCTTTTTAAAATTTGCACCCTGTTGACTTCAATGGGGCAAGTTTTAAACCTGCTTTTAGCCTCTTAACATCCTTGATGCGTCATTACAAGTG
This sequence comes from Abramis brama, assembly GCF_963993115.1. Lineage (NCBI taxonomy): Eukaryota > Metazoa > Chordata > Actinopteri > Cypriniformes > Leuciscidae > Abramis > Abramis brama. The sequence goes on along the minus strand of NC_139965.1, from coordinate 23,280,691 downwards.
CCCAGCCATTGTGAGTGATTCCTTCAGAGTGAACACGGTGAATCTGACTGCAGTAGATGTGAAAGATATGAATAAAAGTGATGTTAATTCAGTCAGCGCACATACCTGTATTTACTTCCTGTTTTCGGTCGAAGTCCATAGTAGTTGATTGTCGAGTTCTCCACTGTTGCTTAGTTACCTACGATCACGCGCGTGAACTCAACAATCGACTACTGTGGACTTCGACCGAAAACAGGATGTAAATACAGGTATGTGCGCTGGCTGAATTAACATCACTTTTATTCATATCTTTCACATCTACTGCAGTCAGATTCACCGTGTTCACTCTGAAGGAATCACTCACAATGGCTGGGCACTTGTAATGACACATCAAGGATGTTAAGAGGCTAAAAGCAGGTTTAAAACTTGCCCCATTTAAGTCAACAGGGTGCAAATTTTAAAAAGAGGATAACACGGTGTAGGCAACACCGATTTTTGTCGTTGTTCTCTGTACTGACAACACTCCAAATTTACAAAAAAATTTGCTTAATGTTAAAATTGACCGGAGTTCTCCTTTAAAGTGACAGCAAACTATAAGTACCTGCTGCTAAGTCATTTATTTTAATCAAACAACAAAACACAGCTTTAACAAAGATTAATCTATATTTAATTTATACAGTGAACACCATAGTGTTATTTTACATTTAGGCCTAATTATTAGAATCTTTTTATATTTCATTAAAAATTCAAATATTAATACATTTATACAAAAAAAAGAAAGAAAAAAAAAAGAAATAAATTATTTTAAAAAGCATTTTCGGCTCCTGTTTTCAGCCAAGATGTCACGTTTTGGTTTTATTCATGTCATGTGATTCCCTGATTATCATGTGATCCTACCGTGTGTTCCCTTGTCTGTGTCATGCTGTCATTGGTTGACTGTTTCATTGTTCACAGGTGTCCCTTGTCTTGTTATTAGTCTTGTGTGTATTTAAGCCCTCATGTTTGCCATGTGTCTTTGTCAAGTATTGTTTCCTGTGACCACTGTTGTGTGAGTTTATGTCCATGGCTTTTTGTCTTGTTTCATGCCACGCCTTTGTTTTATGTTTAATCTTGTTATGTTTTGTTTAAATAAACTGCACTTGGGTTCTCTACAACTTGCCTCCAGTGGATCCCTTACACACGAGTATCCAGAATTGTTTGGTTTCAGCCCATAATTTTTATTTCGGTGCATCCCTAAAAAAAATATAATTTGTTTGTTTGCGGTGGGCCAGTAAAACATGCAGAGCAATTAAAAAGGTTACACTTTACTTTGATGGTCCCCTTTAGACATTCTGTTGAATATAAGTAACATTGCACCTACTGTACATGTCAACTAACTATTAGGGGTAGGGTTAGGGTAAGTAGAACAAGTTGACATGTACTAGCAAAGTTATTTATATTCAGTAGAACATATTTTGGGGGACCATCAAAATAAAGTGTTAGCAGATATTTAGTAGACAGTCTAGTCTACTAATACTCTATTGAGATTTAGTTGACATGTACAGTGAGGAAAATAAGTATTTGAACACCCTGCTATTTTGCAAGTTCTCCCACTTAGAAATCATGGAGGGGTCTGAAATTGTCATCGTAGGTGCATGTCCACTGTGAGAGACATAATCTAAAAAAAAAATCCAGAAATCACAATGTATGATTTTTTAACTATTTATTTGTATGATACAGCTGCAAATAAGTATTTGAACACCTGAGAAAATCAATGTTAATATTTGGTACAGTAGCCTTTGTTTGCAATTACAGAGGTCAAACATTTCCTGTAGTTTTTCACCAGGTTTGCACACACTGCAGGAGGGATTTTGGCCCACTCCTCCACACAGATCTTCTCTAGATCAGTCAGGTTTCGGGGCTGTCACTGAGAAACACGGAGTTTGAGCTCCCTCCAAAGATTCTCTATTGGGTTTAGGTCTGGAGACTGGCTAGGCCACGCCAGAACCTTGATATGCTTCTTACAGAGCCACTCCTTGGTTATCCTGGCTGTGTGCTTCGGGTCATTGTCATGTTGGAAGACCCAGCCTCGACCCATCTTCAGTGCTCTAACTGAGGGAAGGAGGTTGTTCCCCAAAATCTCGCAATACATGGCCCCGGTCATCCTCTCCTTAATACAGTGCAGTCGCCCTGTCCCATGTGCAGAAAAACACCCCCAAAGCATGATGCTACCACCCCCATGCTTCACAGTAGGGATGGTGTTCTTGGGATGGTACTCATCATTCTTCTTCCTCTAAACACGTTTAGTGGAATTATGACCAAAAAGTTATATTTTGGTCTCATCTGACCACATGACTTTCTCCCATGACTCCTCTGGATCATCCAAATGGTCATTGGCAAACTTAAGACGGGCCTTGACATGTGCTGGTTTAAGCAGGGGAACCTTCCGTGCCATGCATGATTTCAAATCATGACGTCTTAGTGTATTACCAACAGTAACCTTGGAAACGGTGGTCCCAGCTCTTTTCAGGTCATTGACCAGCTCCTCCCGTGTAGTTCTGGGCTGATTTCTCACCTTTCTTAGGATCATTGAGACCCCACGAGGTGAGATCTTGCATGGAGCCCCAGTCCGAGGGAGATTGACAGTCATGTTTAGCTTCTTCCATTTTCTAATGATTGCTCCAACAGTGGACCTTTTTTCACCAAGCTGCTTGGCAATTTCCCCGTAGCCCTTTCCAGCCTTGTGGAGGTGTACAATTTTGTCTCTAGTGTCTTTGGACAGCTCTTTGGTCTTGGCCATGTTAGTAGTTGGATTCTTACTGATTGTATGGGGTGGACAGGTGTCTTTATGCAGCTAATGACCTCAAACAGGTGCATCTAATTTAGGATAATAAATGGAGTGGAGGTGGACATTTTAAAGGCAGACTAACAGGTCTTTGAGGGTCAGAATTCTAGCTGATAGACAGGTGTTCAAATACTTATTTGCAGCTGTATCATGCAAATAAATAGTTAAAAAATCATACATTGTGATTTCTGGATTTTTTTTTAAGATTATGTCTCTCACAGTGGACATGCACCTACGATGACAATTTCAGACCCCTCCATGATTTCCAAGTGGGAGAACTTGCAAAATAGCAGGGTGTTCAAATACTTATTTTCCTCACTGTAGGTGCAAGCTTACTTATAGTCAACAGAATGTCTAAAGAGAACCAAAAATAAATAAAATTTCAAAATAAAGTTTCACCCATTAAAAAACACAAGTACTGGCAACTGGAAACAAAAAAACGTATTGTTGTGCCGTATACTTTGCGGTGTGCTGTTTGTGCATTAAAGAAAAACTGTGCATAGCAATATAGGCTATATACTTCAGAAATAATAAGAGTATTGAGTTAGTATGCTATTGCAAGCAACTTTAAAAAAACAACGTACTATAACATAATACATACAAAGACATGTGAAAAGCCTATGCACTGTTCACATTGGGGTAACTGAAGATGACTTCGAATAAAAAATTAACTAGTAACTTTAGGTGTATTTCATTGCTTAACTATTAAAACAAAAGATGAACAACTCTTAAGCTCACTGAAAAATGCAAAGGAATCATGGCAACAACATGCCACATCAATGGTAGTGAATGTCTTTTGAAATCAAAGTCTTCTTCACATGCACAGGGATTTTGAAAGAACGTCTGCCTGAGGCTCAGACTCAAGTCATTCAGTTCTAATAGTTCTATCTTTTATGATACAGCACACACGTGAACCTCCACTGATCAGTAGTAGTGACGGTGAACTTCAAATGGCTGAAATACTCTACTTTACTCATCGGCATGCAAATGTATGGGTGGAAACTACAACTGAGCGGAGAATACAGGAGAGGATGAATATATTTGCTTTGTGCATCTACAATGCACATGAGACCGACAACTTTTTGATAAGCTGTTTTGATAGAAGCTTTTTGATAAAGACTGCATTTCTTTATATCACATGGGGGAGAAAAATCAATTAATTAAGAATAAGAATAAGGTTTTGTCATTTAAATAATGTAATTCAGTTATATTTATTTATTTATTTGGAACTTCGTATTGATTCAGAAATTCCAGATTTAGGCTAGCTGAATAACAATGAGACCACTTTTTATGGAGTTTAATTGTCTACAGGTTGTGCAGAAATCTGAGAGTAATGCTTTTTTATAAACCCTATAATACTTCAGCGATCATACGTTTCTGATTAATGAATAGGCAAAGCTCCACAAATGTTTTCACCACTATGAGGATCAAGATAAATTTATTTGGCAAATTGAAGCAATTCCCTAGCCAACATCTTGTAATTGTTTCCTTATTTGACCAGGCAGCTTAAAGGCACAATAAAAAAAAGACCTATCATAAAACCAAAAGTATATTTTCAGGCAAATGCAAACCTCCTTAACACAACAGCACAAAAAGACCAGCTGGAAAATAGGTTTGCCTTCCTGTTGACCAAATTAAGCCATACAAACACCCTTTTTGTAAGTATTATACATAAAAACTATAATAATAATAATAATAATAATAATAATAAATATATAAACATTGTGACACAGCCAATTAAAAGAAACACACAAAGTTGAATGGACGCTTTGAATGTCTAATGCTCATTAGTGGTCATACCTGAAACCCGCATCTCTTTTGAAGCTCTCTAGAGAAGAAATTGAGAACACAGAATGTTTTATTCTTTTAAGGTTATTAGTAAAATGATTTCTATGGCATTTTTCTGGCATTACTGGAAATTCTACCAGAAATGGGCTAAAAAGAAAAACAAATATGGATCAGTGACTAAATGAAGAAAATGGAATATAATGCTGTAGTTTGATATAGCAGTCTGTTAAGGTTATGTCATGATAGTGGGCATGCTTACTGGTGGGAAAGCCAATCACAATAAACTCTGTGATGATAAGTGGTCCGATGGAACACTAATACGACTGCAACCGCATTTGATGACGTCTTCACCAGAACGAGCCTTGCAGAAGGAGGCTCTGGAAAAATCACATTGCCATTTAGTAAACTACTAAAGTTTTAAAAACCAAAAGCTTAATCCAAAACAGACCGAAGATCAGCACGTCCCCATAAAGAGAGGAAGAAAGGCAACGTTTTAAGCCTACATATTTCTGATACTTCAAAAATTAAGCTAAATTTCTGCAAATATATAAAAGCCAAATCCACTGAAACACAAAATATGTTAGCAATGCAATACTTTACTAGACAACAACAAATTTCATAGCTTTAGTGCTATGATTTTGTATGAAGCATCAAATGGATTTTGCAGTTGCACAGAGGCCATTATTCAGCAAGAAACCCACAACGATGACAGCAGTTTCTCAAAATACAGGGGTAGTCAATAATGTGACAAATTTATATCCAATAGACTATAACATTTATATTCCACATTTTTATGCTTAGGAAATTATAGACATATTCAGAATATGTAGCAGACAATTTTAATATCAGAATATCCAAGATTATTTTACTACAAAATAATCCAGTTCATCAAATTATTTCATTGCAACAAATATTACGTTCCAATAGCAAATTCTTTTTCTTTAGACTTTTTTGCAGAGCATATTGCAGCAAAACTAAAGTTGCAAACATAATCTATGCTTCTGAATCGACAGTCTTTCTTACAACACTGAACTGTACCTGTATCTGAAGATGTAAATGTATGGGTGATATTAAAGAGATCTCGAATACTGAGTAATGTGTAACTGAGTAGACCATAATTTGAGGTCTTGAAGAACAAAGACATTCAATCTGGCAACATAAAGTATGCCAAGCCTGTTCCCTTTCGAGGGAACTCACGCTGTGTCAATGAAGCTTAGTGTGCTTCATTGAGAAGCTTGCTTCTGCGTGATTGCGTCTGAAGCACGTATGTGAAATCAGTCCAATGGCAAGACGGTACATCACAGGCGGGTTACATCATGACCGGGAAAGCATACGAGCGTATATGGTGTACGACTGGTGTTAGCTTCTCTGTGTGAAACTGTTTGCTTTATTGTTGTGTGTCCCTTATGTCAGTCACAAGCATAATAAGATATTATGGCGGGCAAACAAACATTTAAGTTGAGTGCTCCTCCCTGCCCTTGTTAAATCATGGGTGGGGATAGACACGACTTATGTGTTGTTTGTCTGAGAGAGGAGCATGCTCTATCAGCACTTGAGGGCGCTGACTGTGAGCATTGGGAGAGACTACCGCTTCGCATGATCCGTTCCCGCCTATCAGTCTTAGAGGAGGGTGTTCAGGCTCGCGTTCCTCTTGGTTCCGGCCCGCTGCTCGAGGAAGAGGAAGAGAGCCCGGTGCCTTATCTGTCTAGCTCCGAGGAGGTAGATGCAACTGAGCACCGAGGTAGGGGATTTTGAAGACTTGCCACTTCTGTCCCCTGCATTTGAGGAGCTGGAAGTAATAACTCGTGTCATGTCTAAATTAAACAAGGTGCTCGTCCAAAAACAAGATGAGCGCTTTGTCAACAAAAACATTACCTCCACCACGGGCCTTCCTTTCTTTTCCGACCTCCATAAAGAGATTGCGAGGTCATGGAATAGGCCATATTTTGCCCTGTTTTCAGCCCCCAGGTTCTATTTTCAATTCAGATATTAGGCGGTTAAAGGAAAATGGCTATGGGGCGATACCCTGGGTTAAACAGACGCCCGCGAGCTATCTGCCCCCTAGCTCAGCATCGTCCCTGAAGGCCTGACAATGCCCACTAAACAATTAAAATCAACATCATGTCTAGTGGGTAGAGCGTACATTGGGGAGAACAAGTATTTGATACACTGCTGATTTTGCAGGTTTTCCCACTTACAAAGCATGTAGAAGTCTGTAATTTTTAGGTACTCTTCAACTGTGAGTGACGGAATCTAAAACAAAAATCTAGAAAATCACATTGTATGATTTTTAAGTAATTAATTTGCATTTTATTGCATGACATAAGTATTTGATACATCAGAAAAGCAGAACTTAATATTTGGTACAGAAACCTTTGTTTGCAATTACAGAGATCATACGTTTCCTGTAGTTCTTGACCAGGTTTGCACACACTGCAGCAGGGATTTTGGCCCACTCCTCCATACAGACCTTCTCCAGATCCTTCAGGTTTCGGGGCTGTCGCTGTGCAATACAGACTTTCAGCTCCCTCCAAAGATTTTCTATTGGGTTCAGGTCTGGAGACTGGCTAGGCCACTCCAGGACCTTGAGATGCTTCTTACGGAGCCACTCCTTAGTTGCCCTGGCTGTGTGTTTCGGGTCGTTGTCATGCTGGAAGACCCAGCCACGACCCATCTTCAATGCTCTTACTGAGGGAAGGAGGTTGTTGGCCAAGATCTCGTGATACATGGCCCCATCCATCCTCCCCTCAATACGGTGCAGTCGTCCTGTCCCCTTTGCAGAAAAGCATCCCCAAAGAATGATGTTTCCACCTCCATGCTTCACGGTTGGGATGGTGTTCTTGGGGTTGTACTCATCCTTCTTCTTCCTCCAAACACGGCGAGTGGAGTTTAGACCAAAAAGCTCTATTTTTGTCTCATCAGACCACATGACCTTCTCCCATTCCTCCTCTGGATCATCCAGATGGTCATTGGCAAACTTCAGACGGGCCTGGACATGTGCTGGCTTGAGCAGGGGGACCTTGCGTGCGCTGCAGGATTTTAATCCATGACGGCATAGTGTGTTACTAATGGTTTTCTTTGAGACTGTGGTCCCAGCTCTCTTCAGGTCATTGACCAGGTCCTGCCGTGTAGTTCTGGGCTGATCCCTCACCTTCCTCATGATCATTGATGCCCCACGAGGTGAGATCTTGCATGGTGCCCAGACCGAGGGAGATTGACCGTCATGTTGAACTTCTTCCATTTTCTAATAATTGCGCCAACAGTTGTTGCCTTCTCACTAAGCTGCTTGTCTATTGTCCTGTAGCCCATCCAAGCCTTGTGCAGGTCTACAATTTTATCCCTGATGTCCTTACACAGCTCTCTGGTCTTGGCCATTATGGAGAGGTTGGAGTCTGTTTGATTGTGTGTGTGGACAGGTGTCTTTTATACAGGTAACGAGTTCAAACAGGTGCAGTTAATACAGGTAATGAGTGGAGAACAGGAGGGCTTCTTAAAGAAAAACTAACAGGTCTGTGAGAGCCAGAATTCTTACTGGTTGGTAGGTGATCAAATACTTATGTCATGCAATAAAATGCAAATTAATTATTTAAAAATCATACAATGTGATTTTCTGGATTTTTGTTTTAGATTCCGTCTCTCACAGTTGACGTGTACCTATGATAAAAAATTACAGACCTCTACATGCTTTGTAAGTAGGAAAACCTGCAAAATCGGCAGTGTATCAAATACTTGTTCTCCCCACTATATATGACAGCAGATCAGGCCGGTGCGTGTCTGCACCAAGCGGCAACATTCTAATCTGAAAAATGAAGCCTACCCGGAAGTGCGAAAAACTGCAATACATCGAAAATCCGCTAGAGGGAGGTCCCAAAAGGGAGCAAATGTCCATAGACCCCATGTTAAAATGTCCGTTTTCACAGCATAAATTCATGTTTTTACAGGTTGGTCCCATGGACTTTTATTGTATTTTTCGATAGCTTCCGAGTGCCTGACAACTGTGAGGGGGGTGAATTTTTTTCTAACTCGTTAGTTTAGATCGTATTTAGATATAAAATGTATGACAAATAAGGGCGTGGTTAACTTTGATTGACAGCTTGATTGACAGCTTAGGCTGCGCCAAGGAGAATGACAACATAAGAAGCGCCATTTTTTAACACAGTTGAAATATAATACTACTGTTTCTGTATCATGAAATGTAGTTTTAAGAGTTTTTCAGGCGAGAATGTAGTTGTTTAAAGCTCAAATCTGTGGTTTATTTAAAGATTTCTGAAAATTTTATCCAGTTATGAGATCCAGCGATGACCGGGCGCTCGGCGCTCATGTACCCCGCCTGGTACAGCTTTTCCTCGGCTAGTCGTTCTGGCGTTTGCCGCGGACTCTGGCGTCTCTGTAGTGGTTAAACATGAGATATAATTCGTCTTGTCTATATCTAACGGGCGATTTTTGGTCTCGTGAATCTATAATTTGTTCCCTGGGCAATCGTTTTGGCTGTGGGGAAGTTTCATAACTTTATAAGCTATTTAACTTTACCGTTGTATGGTTAGACTAGAGCGCTGACTTTGTATGTATGACTGAATTGTTTGCTTTATTGATATAGCTTCTTGTACCTTTTACTTATACTTTTATAATGGCTAATATTGATAAAAGTGAAATTTAACAAAAAGAGACTGGGTTGAGTTTTGTCATTTTAAATTTTAATACAACGAAGATGATCTGTAAAGTTGTTTACTGCAAAATCTGTTGGTTAGTACAAATGCACATATTGTCTGGACCATATTAAAATGTTTAATATTTTTATATTATATTTAAAACGAAAAGAGGCAGGTTTGTGTTTTATATTTTGTTTTTTTATAAATAGGCAAACGTTATGTGCAGTGAATATAATCAATACGCGTTGCCTGAACCACATTTGTGTGGCTATAATGTTTAAGATTTCTTTAAATGAAAACGAAAAGAGTTAGTATGGTGTTTTATAACATATTTCGTTGCCTAAAATATACACAGAGATAACCAGAGTAGCAGAGCGAGCTGAGTGACGTGCGCTCCGTCAGAAGGTGGGCGGGGTTAGGATTTTCCAAGATGGCGCCGCCCATACCCCCCATAAACGGCTTCAAAACCGTTCTTCAGAAAGTCTATGGGTGATGTCACAGATGCTTTGTCCATATTTTTTACAGTCTATGGTCTGCACACAATGTCCATTCTGCAGGCATACCAGGCCGACCTGCTATGAGTCCTTGATCAAGACGAGGGGTTGGGGCGCGACGCTGTTCGAGAACAGCGTCAGGCCACAGATTTGTCTCTCCAGGCCACTAAGGAGACGGCCAGACCTATCGGTCGGTCTATGGCAGCCCTGGTGGCCACGAAGAGGCATCTCTGGATTAATCTCTCAGACATCAAAGAGAAAGACAAAGCCTTTCTGCTCAACACTCCTTGAGCCTACTAGCCTCTTTAGCAATGCCCTGAACACGGTTGTTGAGAGGTTTCAGGAAGCCAAGAAACAGGTGGCAGCTTTTAAGCAGTATCTCCCTCGCCAAACTCAGGCCTCTGGGGCTGCTGAGCGTGAGCAGCCCCAGCCGTCTAGCTCCTCAAACCGAGCGCAGCAAAAAGAGAGTGTCGCTTCTCATGTCCCTATCCGAGGGCATGATTCATTCCAGGGTACCAAAACTTAGGAGCATACATCCTGTCGAGGCAGGGGCTGAGACCCTGGGAATGGAGACCCCCTGGGGCTGGATGCCATTCCCCCGATCGCTCTGCTCCCAGAAGTTATGAAGAGAGTCCACCGAGACGGAGTCAGTCTACTACTAGTAGAGCCGTTTTGGCCGGCCTGAGTATGGTTCTTGTATCCCTCCTCGACGACTCTCCCCAGGAGATTCCAATCAGGAGGGACCTTCTGTCTCAGGCAGGGGGCACAATCCATAACCTCGCTAAGAGCTATGGAAGCTGTGGGTTTGGCCCTGAGGGCCCATAATTCACTCCAGATCTCCCTCTATGAGGAAAGTGTACACGTTAAAGTGGAGTGTTCACTTCATAGTGCAGAATGTGACAGTAGGATCCACTTAACTGCCCAGTTGGTTAATTGCTGGAGTTCCTCAGGGCTCTGCAGGGCTGTTTTTCCACAGGGCTATCTCCTTCCACACTGAAGGTGTATGTGGTGGCCATAGCTTCCTACCATGTCCCTTTGAGTGGTGTGTAACTGAGGAGAAACCCGTTGGTGACATGTTTCCTCTGTGGTCGGACCAGAGTTCCAGCATGGGATCTTGCCGTTGTGCTAGAGGGATTATCTGCAGCTACCTTAGAGCCCATTGAGACTGTTCCAGAAAAGTATTTGAGGGTTAAGACAGTATTTCTTCTAGCCATCACGTCTCTTAAAAGAGTTGGAGACCTCCAGGCCCTGTCAGTGTCCCTTACATGCACCAGGGATGATCAAGACATTCTTATATAATTCTTATATACGAAACCGGACTATTTTCCCTAAAGTGCTGACCAATATGCTGCGGCCTACGGTCTTGCAAGCTTTTTGCCCTCTTTCATTCAGAGATCAGGACCAGGAAAAGTTTAACCTTGTATGTCCACTGGATGCTTATGTCCACAGAGCTGCCCTGTGGAGGAAAACCGATCAGTTATTTGTTTGCTTTGGATCGCCTAAGAAAGGGCTTCCAGCATCCAAGAAGACAGTTAGCAAGTGGATAGTCTAGGCAATTTCTCTTGCTTATGAGGTCTCTGGCCAGCCTTCACCCTTAGCTTTCAGAGAGCTCACCCTACAAGGAGTACGGCGGCCTCTAAGGCGTTACTTTCGGGTGTGTCCCTTCAAGATGTTTGTGATGCAGCGGGCTCCCATTTGTGAGGTTCTATAACCTGGACCTGGGCTCTGCCCCAGGTTCACAGGTGCTCATGTCTTAGTTGTGCTGTATTCACACAGACAGGCACTTGTAAACATGGTGGTTGCCATCATTGACGCAGTGTCTTGCGTAGTGTCTTTCTCAGGGAACAAGGGTTACAGTCGTAACCCAAGACATTTTCCATCAGTGGTCCACCAACATACCTTTAAAAGACTGCAACAATATGTTTGAAATCTAAAATGCAATGGTAGGTGTAAGATTAAATCAGTCAAGGACATTACTATTTGAATGTGGAACAATGTGTAAATAAATGAAAACAAGAAAACCACAAACTACTGAATAATTCAAGAACATTTTTATGTGTAAGAAAAATACCATTCTCTGTTGTTGGTCATGTTATCTGTGTTAACATGTGTTTTCATAGGTTTAAATATTTCCAAACTTTTAGGTGAGGAGCTATGAACAAATTATTATCGACAGATGTGTCTTTGTGGACTGATATGCTTTCACCCTTAGAAAACTACATAAGTGATTTACAGCTGGGAAGTGATTCTATCTTCAGAATTAGGTTTACGAGATTCAGAGATACCAGATTCTCGCTGAGCTCTCATGTCATTGTGGTGATTCTAATCACCAAAAGCTTCTGGAGTTTCCTGCAATATGATATTGATAATTCACCTCCTCCTAATTGAAACAATGGCATTTAATAATAAGCCCTTGTTTATTACTTAAAGGAACCGGTTTGCAGCATTTGCATAGCAAGATAGCAAGATATCAATGACTGGATCCACACCAGCAAAGCCGTCACAGGGCTGAGCATCCTCCTTTGAAGCCTCATCGCTCAGAAAGCTTTTTAAAAAATGTTTGAAGTGTCGGCCTGTGTAATAATGATTTATAATTCTCTTGAACTGATGCAAAATTTGCTGGTAAAAAATTATTTTAAAAATAAAAATAAATTGTGCCCGGAGGGTCAGGCTGGGTTTCAAAAGGAGATCACCCAGGGCGGCAAATGATTTAATAAGCCACCAGTATCAGGATGGCTAGATGGAGGGGAGCAGGAGGAGGCATTTCAAAGCGTGTCTAATTAAAATCAGTTTATTAGCGTGTCAATCTTTTCAGATGCAATCCCACAACCAAATATGAGTTCAGATGGACTGAATGGACACTCATGGACATGGATGTGGTGTTTTTGGCTGATGTAGATTCTTATTGTATTTTTCTATTGCTGCTAAATTTGCACTAAATTCAATTCCATTTTGTAACATTAAAAAACTAATTTTTAGATAATTTTAGAATAAGAGCGAAAATAGGAATTAACTACCACAACCCCATCCTTCTCTCTTTCTCTTATTCCTTAGGGAAACACTAGATAAATATTTAAATTCACTTTCATCAGTGTGACTGCATAGTGATTATCAAAATCTGAAAGCATGTTTGGTTTATTTTTTGTTCGGTATGCAGGTTGAATTTCTAGGGAGGTAACAACAGTAATTCTGGCAGCTTCACGTTTTTATAATCATACTTACATTTATGATTATGGAGGAGGGGTGAGACATGAAGAAGGAAAATGACACTGGAAATGTTTAAGATGCCAGTAGCCTGTAAGTGCTGTTACAAAAAGGGCCAGAAAATTGTCAATTTACAAGAGCCCTCTTTTCAATGGCTCGCCACTTATGGAAGAGCAATAGTGCACTCTGAAAAGTAGTTCCGCACCCGACAACAATACACACAGTTGGAGTACAGTTGGTTGCACCTCAACAATTCAGCTAGTACTTTTCTTATCATTATCTTCGTGCAAAATAGATCACCATATTCACAGAGGCACAAAACATAATGTCGATCTTGGTTGCCATCTCATAGAAAAATAATATAGGAAAACACACCTGTCCATGACTGTCCTTAGCTGTGTCTTATTTTGAAGGCTGCGTCCTCCGGAGGTCGCATTTGTCGGCCACATAAATCATAAAGGATGTCTTATTTCAGAACAGTAACCATTATAAAATTGACTGTTATTCCTAGCAAAGTATAAATTGTTGTAATTTCTTAATGACTCTGAGGCTGCTTCATTTCAGTAAACTGACCACTACATTCGGCAGACATATGCGGCAGACAAATGAAACGAGACAGCTCTTAAAAGTCTGCTTTTAAATAAGAATTATTATTATTATAAATATTATTATTAAACATTAAAATTGTATTAATTCACTCATTATCCAACTACTTTTCAGTAGGCAATGCCTCATCCAAAAGTTGTGGAGTTAAGAGAACATATGGCTTTATGATGAAGAGATTCAGTTGTGAAATCTGTTAAATCTGTAACTGCACTTCTTCCACCAAACTAATAAAAAAGGCAAATGGGGGGAAGACAACAATCTGTTGTTTGTACAATCCTGTGACATGATCATCATAATAACACATGTATTTGTTTCTTTTCACAGTTCTCAAATTAAATGCTCTGGAGGGTCCCAGGACACCATACCCCAGATTTTTACATTCAATTGTCGCCCTGGCATTTACATAAATATATTTCTAACCCAATAGGGAGATGGTAACAAAGCGGCTACATCTAGGAGGACTGTAAACCCAAGAAATGCACCATAATATCTTGCTTTTCTTCTGCAGCTACTTTCATGTTAAATTCATGGTTCTGCAATGTGCTTCAGTCAACACACTAGATCCTATGGTTGAAGTACCTTGTGATACGGTCTAAAAAAATGCTTATGATTTCATAGTTGGGATAGTGGAGGCCTCCTTACAGAAAAAAATTAAATATACTAAATATAAATCATCTTCTTCCTAAGCACACAGAGGGACCTAAAGTAAACAAAGGTCAACACAACCATGTCTTCGTTTATCCTTGTGCAAGTCTCCCAGTCCCAAAAGCAAACAGTCTGTTTAATTCAAGTGATTATCAAAGACAAATAAGATCAAGTGGGTCTGTATATTATGGCACAGAAGGATTAAAAAGGAATACAGAATTACAGATTCTAAGTACTGTAGTGATGTTTACTGGTTTAGAAACACAGGTTGACAACTCAATAATAATAATAATAATAATAATAAGGGTTCAATAATAAGAATGGCCTGATGAGTTTCGGGACAACTGTTATTGTCACCTAACCAAACAGGGACTCACTAAATCTTACAATTCTAGATCTTGTGAGTTTTTTGTCTCTTACAATATTCGTTTCCAAAACACATGACATAAAACCAGTGTTTGTAACTGTTTTAAAAACATAAGAGTGGGATGAAAAGATGATTAGATTATGAGATATTTGAGCATTGCATGTTACAGTTTTTCATCAAATGTGTGCTATAATGTATAGCTCTCATGGAGTTATAATATAGCTACTGATGAAAAAAAAAAATAATAATAATAATTATTTCACTTTTAGTATACAGTATCTTTTTACAGGCTGTAGGCCTATATTAAATATATATTTCAATATTTAAAGGGGGGTGAAACACTCAGTTTCAGTCAATCTCATGTTAATCTTGAGTACCTATAGAGTAGTATTGCATCCTTCATATCTCCAAAAAGTCTTTAGTTTTATTATATTTATAAAAGAAACATAGGCTGTAACCGAGTCTTTCCGGAAAAAACCGAGCGGCTGGAGGCGTGCCGTGTGGGCGGAGCGCCGATAGCTAACAACACACAGACATTACTCACCACCTGCGGTTCCAACGCACGACCGTGAACATTTATCGTTGGGACTGCTCCATCCTTAAGCATTAGACGATCTGCAAATCCGGCGTCGAACTGGGCCTTGTTTATAAAACCTATGCAGCGCTGCCGATGATTTCCTGTTGAAGCGCGTTGATGTGCGCGGTCTCGCTTTTCAGAGAGAAATGCTCATATAAGGAGTTCCACTCTCGTCTACGTCATTAGATCCACGATCGAAAAAAAAACAGCCGAAACTTGTACCAACCCGGAAGTAAGATTTTCGGCACAGAAATTCTCCGTTATTCGTCCAAAATATTTTTTTAAAACTTTGGCCATGTTTAGCATGAGAATCCATCTCTTTGACACTGTAAACAACTCTGAATACATGAAACACCATTGTACCCCCCCTTTAAGATTTTTACTTAAACTGTGTGTTGGGGCCAGAATGCCATAAAAAAAAAAAAAAAAAAAAAAAATATATATATATACCTGGCACATAAAAAAATACATTGTTATAGGCTACATTACAATTTTTTTTATTGTTTTTTTTTTTTTAATAATTGGCAAGGTTTGACTGGACTAGCAGAATAAACCTTTACTGTTGAGCCATGCCATTTCTGGCTTTACGTGACCAGTAATTCTGGGTCTATTTGCATTCAATAGTCTCATGTTGTACACACTACAGCCGGTGCTATGATCCCTGAACATGAAACAGCACATCAGAGAACATTACAGACAGAACTGGCAACTATAGAAATGCTAAAAGAATGCTCACAGTCAGTGTGTCGAGATAACAGCAGATCACTTCCTACAGGACGACATTTTCAAAACGAGCGATTTACTAAAAGAAACAGATATCTTAGATGTAATAAATGATAATTCATCATCCTCCATTGGAAATGTACTGGGGTTGTGAAAAATGCATGAATTACTAATTAATGAGGCATTCTGAGCAGATTTACATATTCATAAAGGTGGAGTTGAGTAATTGACATATGCATGAGAGAGCTGAGTGATGGTTTTGAGATAATAACACATGCCTTCATAGGAACCTTTATTTTTCTAAATTCTTCAAAAAGCAGAAGGAGTGAAGATGCTTTTAAATTTCCATTACGTATTCATTCTTCCCAAAAGAAATGCAGTCAAATGCTTTCAGAGATAAATACACTGAGGAAATGCAATGATGTGAAACAGTATGTAAAATTACATTTTGTGAAATATTGCCCTATACAGATTCTTCAAAAGTTCATTTAGCAAACGGATGTGCCCAACAACCATGGTAAGAAATTCTAAACATGTGACTGAATCCTAAAGCGAACACACAAATATGCTTTCAAAGACGAGTGAAGGGGAAAATAAAGCATAACAAATACATTTATGGTAAGCGTGAACTCGCTTACACAGTCAATCAATCATCGACAAGCCCGACAAAGTGTGCTGGGTGCTACAGTACAGTACGTCTAATCCAACAGAGAAAAATGTAAACTTAAATTCAGATGTCAACAAAGCTTTACCAGATTTAATCCTGTGACACCTCCCCTAAGTAACACCCGTTTCAAAAAGTCCCTCCTAACAATTCTCATACCATTTCACACACATTTCTACCATCTTAAAGACAGTATTTAGTGTTAAGACCTCTCAACTATCAGATGAAAGGATCTGATTTATGGCATCCCGTCATGCCATGAGGTCAGCTTTTTGGAAACTTATTGCAGATGGGGTGGGTCCAAGAGCATTTGGACAGGGCGAGTGTGTATGTCACTCGGAAAACGTCTCTGCCATTGTTAGGAGCGCTCGAACAAAAGCCTTGTGAAAGCTGACCCAAATATGGTGCATTAGAAGAGCACAAAAACATTCAGATGGTTCCTAGGCTTTCTTTACAACTATGCACAACCGAATGACAAGTTCAACAAAAACATGTTGAGTTTTTCACCCAGGCCTATTGTGTTCCCACATTAACTCCAAGCTGAGTTCTTTGAGCTCGTCCAGAGTTGTGTCTGGACTCCATGGGTCTGCGATGGCTCTGTCAGCGGGCTTGGCCTCCGTTGCACTCCACACCGTCTCCTTCAATGTTCTTTTCATTCTCACTCCCTTTTCCCCCCTCTCAGCAACTTGGCTTCCACGCACACTGAAGCGAGCGATTGATGGGGCAAGAGAGAAGTTAAACAATTAAAGATGGCTCTCTGCGCCAAATGTTTTGTGCATTAGGCGTCACGCTGAGAGGAAGCCTTTGTGCTCACAGTTATTGTTTGGATGGAAAACGAAAGATCTCATTCTCAAAGCAAAAGAACTCTCTGTAGCCAATGTGAATAATATATCAAGGTGCCTGGGTATAACAATCATTTGATTCCCACTGGGACTGGATGGATGTAATTATTCCTGGATCACAGTGTAACTGAAAATGAGGTTCACGCAACATCTGGTCAAGCGCGGCCAATGGGAGACCAAAAACTAATTGCAAGTATAATGGCAGGTCTCGGTATTTAGCAAAGCGAATAACAGCTGTCCTTATCAATCAGATGCAGATGATCACTATCGCACACAGGGGGGCTTGACGGCAGAGGTGAAGTATCACAAATTAGGCGTTGCTTTAGAAACGCTGAAGTTTGACTTTAACCTTGCAGGACTTTTTGGAAGGCACTTCCGAGTATGGGAGAGGAGTTTTGGCAGAGGAACAGAAAGCCTGGTGGGTCCACACATCTCGGGATGCTGGTACTCCACACTAATCCATTTTAAACCATCTGTGAAATTAGCAAGATTCCTTAAGTCCTTCACCTCCAAGGATTAAAAATGGCCCTGGGTCTGAGCCATCGCATGTACGCATATGTATGCATGTCTGCAATCAGCCCAAACTTCTGAGGCTATAATCACACTTTACCCTCTACATGACAGACGCTTTTGAAAAGGTAACTACTTTGAAGACAATTTCACCCGAGTCTCTCTCCTCGCATCTTTTTAGATGCTCTTTGAAATCTGTAGAATCTGCACTTTGTGTTATACTACATAAATATGAGCCTTCTTTGTGAGACTTACTCCCCCTGCAATTCAGCACACTCCAAAGTTGAATAGCGGCACAACGTGCAACCCGGCATCCTGCAAAGTATGTCAAAAACAAACCGAACCGCTCCAAATATATAAAAAAAAGAGGAAGACGTTTCAGGGCTTGAACATCTGCTGAATGGCAGTCTGGGCTGCGAGGTAAACAAAAGCCATACATAGACAAAAGTTACCTGCAATGCCTCCTTGAACTGTACACATAAACAGCTCGAAAGTGCAACTCTTCAGCCTTGCAGAGTTTCAGCCAAAAACTGTACAATGAAGTCATGAGTCAAGTCTAATGAGAAAATCAGATATATAGCAGCTGGGCTTGGGGAAACAGCCCTCCCTGACTGATTCACTGGACTCAGTGGCAATAGCATGGAGCTCAGGAGGAGCTGCCACTTCCAGAACAGTAAAATATTGTTCCAGACGACTCCCTCCAATGTTTAGTCATCAGGGCCATGAAATAACAGGGCTGTCGCCTCCGCACAGCAATACAGTATTAATTATTATTTGCAGCCCAAACACCTACATGTTTGTACTAACACTCTGACAGTTCATCCAAACAGGCCATTTAAAGGCTGCAACATCATTCTCCGTACTTACAAACACCCCCACCTAGCCTCCCCCCATTCATCCAACCACGGGCTCGTGCAGAGAAGTACGCTGTATCAGAGGGATTAAAAAACAGCTTAATAGAAATAGCAATGCTCATGTCTTATTTCAAATTAGAACATCAATAACCGCCACATCTGATTGTGCCCAGAGAAGCACAAGGGCAAATGTGCAATGCCAAGGCTGCCTTCAGGGCCAAAGATTTGTAATGCAAGCTTTGTGAATTACAATAAGATTTATTGTGCAGCAATATATGTCTAATTTTCCATCTACTGTGGGGCACTTCAGCGGCAGAGAGCTGACACAGGCCTATATTATACACCACAGTTAAAATGTGGTTATTTTACACATGCTCTCGGGAGAAGAAGCTTACAGTGCACTCTGGCATTGGACAAAAAATGACTGATGAAGATAACAAAAGGAACACATAAATGGTTTTCCAAAAATGTTTTGAAGTAAGTTCTATTCCAGATCCATATTTTTTTCCTACCATGGCAAACTTGAGGAAATGATGAAAAGCCTCCCTTTTTTTAATGGTATTTCTTCACACAAAAGTAGGTACTCAAGAGATATTGACTGATAATCTACTTTTTAATGCCCAGGAACACATCAGAAGAGAAGAGGGCAGTATAACTGTACATAAACATTTTACAGCATTCACAAATGTAATCAACACCAAGACTTACTATTAGTGATCATACTGTTTTTTTATGTGCCTGTCAGAAACAATTATTTACTGAACAATTAGGCCTTTATTTTAAACTAAAATTATTCATCACTAATTATTCATCATGTAAAGCTATGTCAAAGAGGTGAAGCTCGCAGGGGACAAAAAGAGAGAACCCAGTGGCTGGAATCCAAAAGATGAAAAAACTCCTGCAGTTTAGAGGGCTTGGTTTCCTCCAGGCCTTCCACCCTATTTCTGGCAGATGCTGCAGTCAGTCAGCAGGAGCACATATACATTAAGAATAGCCTCTACATACGTTCTGAATGTGTTTGGGAAGATATTCTTAGTAGATGGTCCCATCTAAACTTGTGCTTTCTCTAAAAGATTTACGAGCCAGCACTGAACATCTTTATTGTAAAGCAATGATAGATTATTGGGAGGAAAACAAATCCCAGTAACCATTGTTATCCATTCAGTTCCATAGTGAAAACAATGAGAAATATGGTCATTTTTTATTTAGTAAGAAAAGCACTTCAGAAAGTTTTTTTTTTTTGCATTTCAAATAAAGCAAAAAATAAAAAATAATTCCAAGCTAACCAATGCTAAAAAGAAGACTGCAGTACATACAAGCAATTCAGTGATAAAATAAGGTAGCCTACTCTCACATCTGAACATGCAACATGCATCATCTACAGGAGCTATAAACAGCCAGACCAATATGGAATTTCTCCACAGAAATTATGGTTACATGGATATTACATTTTTTGTCTAATACCAAATATTATACTACGGCAGAGACTGCTAACCTATGGTCAATATTAAAATCCTATACTATTTTGCTGAAATAAATTACAAAAAAATCTTAAAACACTACAAGTGAATTTAGACTGTATATCCACAACCCTGGGCACCACCATGACAGCTCCATACTTTTGTTTCCCTGTTTCCCTTACTTGTTTCATTACAAACACTGCTGAAGCTACACACGCACTGTGTATCAAAACTACTTGAAAGTAATTTTGTTTTAGGTAAATACAAGCTTGCCAAGGAAATATTGGTATAGAATATTGGTACAAATTAGAGAAGAATGTCTGTGTGCGGCATTATATTGCTTACATTTCATGCCAGGACAAGAGGAAAGAAAAGGTGCATGTGCTTGCAGCTTTACAATTAAAATATCCACTAAAGAAAGCGTGTGTGCTCTTTCCAGTGCATAGATTAAAAAAAGCTACAAAACTGCACTCTTATCCAGAGCTGTAGGACTTCACTTGCAAGCTGAAATAGGTGAGCTGTTATAGTGGAAAGAAGAAAAACTACTTGCTAGGGGAGTAAGAAAAATCTATTTAATTCAAAGGGAAAACAAGATCATTTTTTCTTACCATACTGGCACATAGTAGTTTTTCCTTGTTTTAAGCTTAAACTTCACAAAATTATGGTAGAATTGACTGAAAACAAGATATAAAATCTTATGGTAGCTAATTCAAGTAAAACTTTAAATCGACGTGCATTTACTGGAAATCAAAATACAAAGAATTATTTGTAGTGTAGCTACATCACGCTGCATGTTTAATGCCACTAATCCTCTTGGAAATAAAATGTTAGTTTTCATTTTTAACTGTCTAACCATTTTACAGTCCATTGAGTCAAGTGCAATTAATTACATGGGATATGGCAGGTCAGGTCAAGTCAAGTGCACTGCATTGTGGGATACAATGATCAACGCAGTAAGCTCTGCAATATACTGTACATTTTTGTCTCATTCCACTCTCTAGCTCCCTGCATGAATCAGTATTGTGAACAATTTCAGGCACTAGCCAGACCTTGATCAACTAGCCTAAACATTGGGACTCTGATGACTTGATTTTCCAGAGCTTGTGCAAAACATCATTGGTATTTCTTTCAGCTAGAGAGGCTAAAGAAAACATGACAACTTTTCCAATGAGTGGAATGTGACAAAAATGGACGACTACCTGATTAGTGTAGCGACTACTGTAGACCTACTGAACTATGAAAACTGAGACACTGGTAGTATTTTCTGCTTAGCCCACATATTTGCATTGTGTGCACTGTGTGCAAGAGTACTTTGGTAGTATGTTTTTGCAAACATAAAAAGTTGATAAAGCCCTTTATATTTTTCCATACTATGGAAGTCAATGGGGGTCCATCAACTGTTTGGTTACTCCTAGTCTTCAAAATATATTATTTTGTGTTCAACAGAAGAAATAAATAAATACAGGTTTGAAACAACTTGACGTTGAGTAAATTATGCCAGAATTTTAATTTTTGGGTGAACTATCCGTCAGTTCACTCAGGGGAGCCATAACGCCCTTGATGTTACAGGTACAGTTTCTATCTACTTGAAAGACCAAAATGTACTGTAACCGTGTGGCAAAAATTGTCAACATATTTCAAAACAAGAATAAAATAATATATTCATAATTAGCCTATTGAAAAATGCTTAAGCTATCACAAAAAAAAAAAAATCTCCCCAGGCTCGCCTGCGTAAAAACACAAGTAGGCCTAGGCTAACTGACTAAAGTACTTCCTTTCATATCGCACACGTTACTTATTATCAGGGGTTAAATTGGGATTTATTATGTGGGGGGGCTCTCCCTAGGGGGGTCCGGGGGTATGTGTCGTGATTATCTATTGTATATACTATATTTACTATCTTATTTATTAAATCCAGGCAATTGGTTGATGAAACATTGATTAAAATTAAGATACAATTAATACAAAACGAAATTCATTTTAAAGAAAGGCTTTGTGCTTTCTGTTTGAGGTCTCTGTGAAAGTTTTAAACAGTCTTTTAGTGCCGCTTTCAGAGCGGTCCTGTCCGTAACATTGTTTTTTCCTCATGAATGCGAACATGAAAAATAAAATAAAATGAATATGTTATGTTCTGTGGAGAGCCAACCCTTCTTCATCCGGTGGGTAGTATTACTTTTGTTTGCAGTGTAATTCACAGAATTACAAAAAAAATATTTTGCCACCTAAAAGTTAAAGATTTTTTGTGTCACGTCCACGGCATGTGTAGCCTATATTAAATATAAAACGCTTGATTAGGCCTACACATTGTATTACCTTGTTATGATATAGTGACCCATACAATGTGCCAAACATATTTTCCTTACCTTGTCATTCAAGGCCAGGGCACTTTTTGTACAACCAACGTTGTGCTGAACTTGACAAAATTGATGTGCTGCTGCAGCGGCGGCCAGCAGCTCGTGAGGTTTTTTTTTTTTTTTTTCAAGGCAGTAGAAGGTTCTGGAACTTTTGCGCGCTTCCACATCCCGCGCAACTACGGATCTCCCAGGAACATTCATTATTGCTGCGTCCGTGTCGGAGTTCTGAGTAGTAGCCTACCTAGATGCGCATGGCATGCGCGATCGGTGCGCGATCATGGTCGACTGACAACAAGATTAAGCAGCTGAACAAGAATATGGCCGTGTCTCGATTGTTCTCATCTCAGCTCCCCCGAGACAAAATAGACATGCCATTTCAAAATCTTTCATTTATTATCAGAAATATGTTTTCAAAAGCATCACTTTAATCAAATTTTATGTGACATAATTTCCAGTAGGCACCTGACTGCAAACGAGGCTAATTTAACCGCTGCTTATTATTTCTCTCATTCAAATATATCCGTGTGGGCGGATATATAATATAATATCAATATTCTGAGATTATTAATCAATAATATGCTTTTACAGATACCATATGTCAGTTGTAATTCAGCTTCATTTAACTGCTGAATTCCCAAAGAAAAGTTTTTGTGACTGGACAATACAAGACAATCACTAGAAAACGTCCAATAAACGCTAACCATAATCTAACTAATATTCATTAGGCAAAACCTAACAAAACACATCTGCAATCTACCCACCTTCATGCACTGCCGCTGACCGCTCCGCTGACCGCTGTTCTATTGCTCTCATTGGTCCACGTGCTGCTGTAACGTCATTGGCGTGCACGTAACAAATGTGTAAAGCGCAAGAAAAAGAAGAAACACGTGACAACCACGATCGAATAAGCTTTTAGCGTGTGTTTTAATTACTTGATTACTTGTATACACTCCTGTTCACTTCATACCCTTGAGCTAACTGTTTCAAAAGTAGCCTGGGTAAGGATTTTAGATTTTCTCTTTTTTTTTTTAGCGATGCTAAATGGTAATAGAGCAGGATAATTCATTGTATCATTAAAAATAGTTCTCGTAGTTGGGTTTAATTGTTGCAGCAGCATAAAGCCAGAAATTAGAGGCCTAACAATCAGGTCAACTACAATTATTATTAGCTTTGTTGCCCAAATAAGTAACCTGTCAGAGGAATGTGTGCACGGAAAACAACAAGGCATCTGTTAACAAGGCTGCCACATATGTAAATTGTTTGCATATGTGCAGTTTACTTCGTTGCTTACTAATACAGAGAACTATGTAAATGTTTGTATTCTCTTTAATCGCATTTCTACTTAAGCCATTGCATTTATTATGGCAGCTAGCTCATATTATGCTCAAGTAGCCTGAATTAATTTACTACTTAGCACAATAAACTCCCAACATCAAATTAATTCCAAATAATTCATTTCCACACACTTCTGGTTAAATAATATTTTAAATATGTCTACAACTTACTACCAATCACTAATTAAAAAAACAAACAAAAAAACAACACACAACAAATAAAACAAAATGTATCTTTAATTTGTAAGTGTCAACAGCAGTACAAAAGATGGAGTGATGGTGAGACGATTTTGTCATACGTGTGTGTACTCTATCTTTTATGGAAAAAGAGGAACTCTTGAGGTAAATAAGCAAACAGACAGGAACACCCTCATCTGCCATCATACATCAGTGAATTGAGAATATACTGTAGAAATGGTGTTACATTACAATATGCCAAATGCTGCTTGTGGGGAGAACATCCTAGATATTTGTACAATTCACTAAGGTGTCTAAATACACCAAAATGTGTCACTCATCTGCTTTATTTTATTTGATATAATAATACTACCATTACAGAGAAGACTGGTCTCTGGACATACAACTGTAGCATTAATTAGTTTACCTCACGTCAATACTGCACATGGAAACCAATGACTTGCTGGTTTACATACTAAAGCCAAGCAAAAATATTTTTAGTACCTTTTTTCATTTTTTTTAACAATAATATCCTTAGCAAATAGCTGTCTTTTGTACTGTATAAAGAAGAATGTGAACACAAATGTGATGGCAACCTTTTTAAGTTCAATTAAAAACTTTACACTGGACTGTACAAGATATTATGATAAAACTATTTACATTTTTAGACTTAAAACTTTTTTTTTTCCAAAAGCAGCAACAGATACTATTCTATTTCTCTAACGCCCAAACAATAATACCTGCCATGGGTCTATGTACCTGCTGAGAAACCGGTCTCTACACACGCACACGCGCACACACACACTCTCACACACATGCACGCACGCACAAAAAGACAAAATCAAAGAAAAGTGTTATCAGGCTGCTAGCAGGATTCGAAACAAGAGTGTACCTAGCGACAGATGAGCCACACACAGTGTTGCTTGAGAGACTACAGAAATCTAAAAGCAAAATACCATTGACAACAGCATACGTTGTCCCTGACAGCAACATTTTACTCTTCTGAACAGCAGCTAGCATATCAGTCCAGCATGTCAGTGAATTGTGCTGATTAAATTAACAAAAACTATCCCACAATATACATCACAAAAGTCCATAAAAAAAAAAAAAGCATTACAGTAAGATAAGTACTGTAGAAAAACCCAAGCTTTGTCCTCAGTTATTGTACCTACTTTGCATTAATATGGCAGTGACAGTTATGTATTATAAAAGAAATGTCATTTAGACTTGCTGTTGACTGGATGGAAAATGGTCTATTAAACACTATGAAGCAACACAGAGTAAAATATTGTATGAAAACCTCAAATGCAAAGAATGGGTCTGCATTGTGCAGCATTAAAAATAAAAAATAAAACATAAATATTTGCACATCCCCAATGGATTAAATGCTCACCGAGAAACTCACATGTTTTCAGATAATGCTGTACTGAATGACACACCACAACTGATGCCCCACAATTACTGTACATGTTCTCTCATTCAAATTTGGCACACAACCAATTATTATATAACTTCAGCAAGTAACATTTAGAAAACAATTTGTAAAATAAAAAAAAAGGAAGAAAATTACGTACATTGATTTCAAGATTTGTCCTTTGCTACAGAGTGCACTAACAACATAGCAAATGGCTGGTTAATTCAGCATGGAGTGCGAGGTTCATCACTGAAACACATCGAAGTGAGATGTCTCAGCTGTTTCTCCAATACTACTCAATCAACAGGGATGTGAATTCAGCAACTACATGAGGTACAGTGAATTGTCAGTTTGTGATTTCGTTATTTTTCTAAGTACAATGACCAAACACACACACACACACACACACACACACACACACACACACACACAAACAAACAGAGAAGAAAAAAAGTAAAATACATAATTTATACTTCAGTAAGTATCCATGAACAAAAATAGAATTCTATTTTCCTATGTTATATTTACAATGAAAAGAAAAAAATGAGATGGAGATTTAAAAAAACAAACAAACAAAAAAAAAACTTTGTTTTGAGCTCCAATCCATTTTGAAATTTCACTGTTTTTATTCTTGTTCTCTGATTGTCCTTTAATTCTGTTCTACTGACACTTTTAGAGCCAAAAATGGCTAATAAATACAATAAAATGTCTATGCACTAGAGAGCTTCAAATACAATATACAACACAAACATACATGACCATTAAAATGTGCTACTGAAGTCCGGTGTGTCTCAGTCACTACGCAAGCTTCTCCGTTGAGTATACTGCTCTTTCTCCCCTAGGCAGCACTGGAGCTTAAACAAAGTGTTCATTCATCACGTGTCTTTGCATAAATAAACAAAATATGTCAAGAGAAAAATGACTCAAATCTGGCAACTGTGAGGCGCGCTCACATGAGTCCAAACAGGTGACTTGTTCATGTAGGTTTTTTCTTTTTTTTCCTCGCACAACGGCTTCACATTTGTCAGAATTGATAAAAATACCATTTATATCCAGTGCTTGTAACACTTTTGAATCATTGTCTCCGTGTGAGATTGAAATAGTCTTTTTTCTTTTCTTTTCTTTTTTTTTTTTTATCTATACAAGCGCAATCAAGTTTCAGTTCCAACAACAGTCCTTTTGTCTGCTACCAGCCTACAGAACTGGCTTGGCATGGTCAAGGAAATATGTACAAATCACGTACAAATTAACCAATCCACCAGCAAACAGATATAACAGCTTTAAACAATAAACGTTGGCTTGTAAGCAGGGAAGGAAAAAAAAAAATTAACGCGGATGTCAAGGGACATCCAGCTGAGTATTGTACCTTATGTAAAAATCACAACAAACTTAAACAAAACCAACTAAATAAAAAGGTACAAATACAAGCTTCTAAAGAAGTGCTCGAAACTTCTACGAATGAAGTAAATGCTTTTCAAAGAGGGGCGCTGAAAAGAAAAAGTGAATGCTTCAACTGCTGGGAGAAGTAAGCGCTAAATAGTCATCAGTACCTTTTAGACCTTTGGAGGAGTAATGCAGTGACCAGCAGCCTTGCTGTGACATTTCCTGTCTATTCTAATCTCTGGGTTACCAATGAAACAGACAGGTTCAAGGGCAAAGGCAAAATAGCAGGACTCATGCATTAATAATGCCGTATTTCAGATGATACCGACTCGTCAGTCATTTTAATAATCCCCCACAGCTTGATCTACTTGTTCCATCTGCTCGCTAGCACCTCGTGGCTGCTTCTGGCCGCGGCCTTTCGCTAGAGCTTTGATGGAGAGAGGGCACAATAAACCACATGGGCCTCATCTCCATTGTTCGCCACCTTTCTCCTGGGCACGGGCCGATGCCGGGAGCCAGATGGCAGCCCCTTGAGGGAGGGTGTGTGCTGGGCAGAGGTCAGGTGAGTGGAGGTGAATGGCACTCGCACCCTGTAGGAGCTTTCAGTAGGGCCAAAGTCTAAAACAAGAGGCCCTGACCGCTGGCTGCTTCTTGGCTGTCCTTCCACACGGAAACAACCTGAGATCCGTTCTACTGCCGGAACGAGCGGATAATTTAGTAGAGCTGCAGGGCTGAATACAAAGGAGCAAAAATGTGCTTTTTCGTTATGAATTGTCGTCTTTTTTTCTTTTTCTTTTTCAAGTGCTCAAAAAGATCCAAGATCCAAAGTCTTCTGTTCATTTCAGAATATATTTTTAAAATGTAAATACAATTAAACCATGTTAAATCCAAGTATCCTTAGACA
Source organism: Abramis brama (assembly GCF_963993115.1). NCBI lineage: Eukaryota > Metazoa > Chordata > Actinopteri > Cypriniformes > Leuciscidae > Abramis > Abramis brama. The sequence goes on along the minus strand of NC_139965.1, from coordinate 23,252,939 downwards.
GTATATAGAAAATTTGGAAAATAAGTGCCATTATTAGTTTAGTTAATTTTCTCCTTAACACTCTGCATAACTGGCCAAAACATCCTAATAAACTGGACGTTCTCTTAAGACTTAATGATGAACAAATTGCAGAAGCCCAAAGGGCTTTAAGACTATTTTATGTCAGTTAAGATTACAATGTCCACAAGACTTAAGTGTACTTTAAACTTGCTGCCCTGGAAAACGGGGCTAAAGACTTTAGCAGAATGTGTGTGTACATATTGTACAACAGCAATTTGTGATTGTAATACACCAAAGCTGCCTTTTGCTGCCTGTCCAATTCTGCAGATTGGATGCCATTTGGCCCCTTGGCATTCTGGCCTGATTACAATCACTGTGATTAAGAACCGAGCGGGTAAGACTGAACTAGACGAGGCCGGTGGTCAGATGATCACTGCATTGAACCTCCTGGAGAACTATAACACTCTTAGTTCCTGAGCATTTGAAGGTGGTAGTCAATGGAGAGGAGAAAAAGAAAGTGGGCTTTGTAGATAAGATTGCAAGGATTGTCTAAGACTCATGCAGTCTCTCCCTTAAGACTTTCAAATTTAAGATTTAAGAGCAGGAAGCTTATGATATGTTTGGCACATCTGGACTTAAAAAAAAAAAAAAAGTAATAATAATAATAATAACAACAATAATAATGGGGAGTTTTAGGCTTTCCCTCTATGGTTCATCAAATGTAAGGACTTCTTCAGTTTTATCGTATTATGAAATGTCAAATGAAGTGTTTTTGTCTTTTTCATTTGAAATAGTTCTGATTAAAAACATTCACAAGCTGTTGGCTGGTACAGCATACCTGAGTGAGATATCGAACCCCATTTAAAACAGTAATGTACGCTTCAAAGAAAAAAAAAAAGGTTTCAACAAATACATGTGTAAATCCATATGAATTTGAGTAAGACTGTGAGTTATGCATTCATATGAAATGTTTCAATTGTCAAGTCCTATTATTTAAAAATGTCGTAGGAAATACCCTAAATTGTCCATGATCAAAACACAAGAAAAAAAAACAAAACAAAAAATCAATAAAATAACAAAAATAATAAAATAAAAAAAGCCAAAATAAAACAATCAAATTGTTTCACACTCGGAGAAACATTTAAGACCAATAGCTGTTAAATCTGAAGGAGCCACATCTGCATGCTGGCTCCCAAAATGTATATCATTAGAAACAAGTTTTTCGATTTCTTTTTTTTTGTTCGTTATGTTCTCTTTTTCATCTTCTTCAGTCTTCCCTCTAAGAAAAGGATATTCTTCACAGGGTGTCTTGGCCTCAGTTGGCACTGACCGGCTCCTGTGTGTCACTGCTGTAGTCCGATTTGGGCTCGTCCTCAAAGTCCTCGTACATGTCCATCTCGTCCTCTCCGTTCACGGGGTCGCTAGGCACCATGGTGCCTGGTTCCATCTTCATGTTGAAGGTGCTCTGGATGACGGGGATGGTGGGCTCAGGGCTGGCCGAGGCACTGGAACAGTCTGACGTCATGTGAGGGGAGGGCGTAGTGGTCGCCATGGTTATGGCACCGGGGTAGACGACACCTGCGCTGGTGGTGATGGGGATCTGCGTCTGTGGCTGCTGCCTGATACAGAGGTGAAGAAACACACGGGAGAAAGACAGTTTTATGCTTATGAAGAGCAAGTGTGCACTTTTACTTTATACAAAGCTCATAGAAGCTTTAGAGCTTTTAAGAGACGGATGACAAGTTTAACGCTTCTCAAGGAAAACAATTACGGTCTCGGGGAATAGGAGAATGGAAAGAATGTACAGAACCAAACGCTGGTTGAAAACATAAAGCTTGGGGAGGCTTGAAACCCAGGCTTGAATGGAACGTGACCAACCAGTAGCCCTGTAAAAAATTATTCCCAATCAGCAACAACGGTTTGGGAACGATTGTGAAAATGACACTCATTTCTTTCGGGGCGACAAAGCCAATTGGTTGGTAGAGACACAGTCTCCTGATCTTTAACAGGCTGATTGATACTCCAGCGCTCGTATTTCTTGCTGTTGAAGTGGAAACACCTGGAGCAGGCATTTTCTTCACTCACCACACGCAGTAAATTATAGAGTTGTGCTCCAAACATCTGCCCTGCAGCCCTCTCTACATTCATACTCGACTCTAATATCCTAAAATAATGGCTACGTGAGTCCTGCTGCCCTCTGTTACCGTCTAAATGCGATAAACCACCACTTTCAAGCAGCTGAAAGAAAATACTATTTTGTCAATGGGATTCAACCCAGGGCCATACAGTGCATTTCCCCTCCTCCACGGAAAAAATAAATTTACCACAGCATATAATCACAAAGGGAGCGTGTGCGCAACAAAAGATGGCGCTCACTTAGCTTTGAAGTGTATATTAAAAGTAAGTGCGAGGGCCATATAACGTGACAAACGAGCTAAGTGGCTGAATTATTCCAATCAACCTGATTAAAGGGTCACTGGCTTTACACCAGGAGTTGGCACACGGCATGGAATCATTACCTGCCTATTGTGTGAGCTCTAAGCTGGCTTTATTGACAGTCTATAGGGTTTTAAGGGCATCTTGTTCCTGCCGTGCGCCTACCCCACAGTGAAGAACTGCCTCATCTCCTGCCTCCTCGACCTCATCATCTGCTTGTACTCGCCGATGCGCAGCTTCTTGCCGTCGATGATGCAGGTGCGCTTGGGCCTGGGCTTGTACTTGTAGTTGGGATACTTCTCCAGGTGGATCTTGCTGAGCCGTGCCTGCTCTTCGTAATACGGTTGTTTCTCCTGGTTCGTCATGGACTTCCAGCGAGATCCTGTTGAACACGGGTGAGAAGTTAGGAATAATACAGGAGTGATTTTTTTCTTGGAGAAAGAATGACTAGATTTTATTTTATTTTAAACTACCTTTTATATTTGGTATTCATTTCAGGTATTTCCTTCAATTTATTAGTTAGGAAACAAAGTCATTCTTTTACTCATTTTATTAAAATCATCATATTATTCATTTTATTAAAATGTATTGAATTTATATATATATATATATATATATATATATATATATATATATAAATTCAATACATTTTAATAAAATGAATAATATGATGATTTTAATAAAATGAGTAAAAGAATGACTTTGTTTTATAAGTACATTTTAATTGATTATAAAACTATATTTGTAATGAATTCAATACATTTTAATAAAATGAAGGAAATACCTGAAATGAATGCTATTTAAATGTATTTTTACATTTAGAGACAAAATGAGCATAAAACACAATGTACAACAAGTGAACTGCATTATTCTGAGGTAAGCACTACTTTTGTGAATGGAGGGTAACTGCACGACTGTTGCTGTTGCTGCATTAGTGGAAACAACAGGCCAGTAAATATCTTCAGCCTTCAGAATGTCCGGGCTGACGGGACTTTTAGTTGCAGTGATCTATTGACTCTCTGGACTGGGGGACAAGACCCATTTAGCCCTGTCATTTTTCATGACAAACACTGCCCATGTGACAGCCACTAAATCCATCTAATTGAGCTGCTCCCGCAGGCAGCACACCATCAAGTTTAACTGTGCTCGTCTGTTTGAGATGCATTGAATTGTGTGGAATTACTTGCAAAAGATTAGGCAGGTGTGGTAATAGCCTGAACATCTTATTCACAACATACATTTTGCTTAGTAGCTATGTAATGCTGAGATGCTTGTTTATTGATTGCTAAGAGAGGAAAAACTGGCATGGCAATATTCATTTGCATATGTTGTGCAATTCAAGGTCCGATGTACTGCATGCTGAAATATCTAGTCAATCAACATAACACTCACCCTCTCTCTTAATGGTGCAATTCAGCTACATTTTAGTCGTGTAAGTCTTGGTTTTGGTCCAAAATAGTGGGCTGTTTCAGTTTGGTAAAAACAGACCCTCCCTTTACCTCAACAGAGGTTCAGTGTTTCTCCTGTCCTAATTCATGCTGATACTATCATCAGTGTCATTATATATATATATATATATATATATATATATATATATATATATATATATATATATATATATATATATATATATATATATATATATATATATATATATATACACACACACATATATAGTACAAAATTTCATTAAAAAAAAAACAAAAACAAAAAAAACTTTAATAACCTTCGAAGATTAGCTCAATAGCCAGGTTTCCGTCAATCTTTTTATTTTTATTTGAATTTTGGCCTGTCGTTAAAAAAAATATGGAAACACCAATAATGAAATGTTTTAAAATGCGGTAACACTTTATTTTAAGATGTGCTTACTATAGTAGTAACAATAAATGATGTATAATTACAAGTAACTAACCCTAAACCAAACCCTGACTGTAACTCTATAGTAAGTACATGTAGTTAATTAATATTACGCAGTACTTATTCACCTTAAAATAAAGTGTAACCAAAAATGCAAACTATGCTTACTATAATTTTTTTATTTCATTAGAAGACTTGCACTTAAACTTCAATAGAAACATAATTAATGTTTAGATCAATTTCTACTTTAGAAAATGCCATGTGACTGCTTCATGTCTCAACAAAATTTCTATTACTATATTTTCCAATTTCCTGGAAGTGATGGAAATTCTGCTTACTTGCAATTGCTTTTGCGATATTTTGATTTTTGCTAATAATTATGTCAGAGCTTGAATGAAAACATATGTTAATGACAATCATTCCTTGAGTAGTACTCTGAAGAAAAGTAAAGCCATTTCAGTAAGTAGAATGACTCTTTAAACGGCTGTGTTAAAAAAAAAAAAGACTACTGGATTAGTGTGATCCAAAACAAGCAAAGACATTTTCAGCAGTTTCTGAAGCACTCTAGAATAGTTCCCAAGACATCAGTTCAATTTATTTGTATGGAGCATGGCGTCATCCCAAAACGAAAACGGAAAGGCTAACGCAGAAGGCCATGACTGCTAGTCGTGATTGATTTGGGGGGCTTTGACTTACCCAAGATTTTGCTGATGTTGGAGTTGTGCATGTCTGGGAAGGCCTGAAGGATTTTGCGGCGCTCATCTTTGGCCCAGACCATGAAGGCGTTCATGGGCCGTTTGATGTGAGGTTCGTTGCTGTTCCTTCCCCGGGGTTCCCTGTAGACCCGTGCCTCGGTAGTGCTGGCGCCTCCTGTTGGCCAACAATAATACTGATGTGGTTTATCTGCAGAGCCATTCAGTTCCCTACACCCTAGGAACACCAGAGCAAGAAGGAGAGAGTGGGTGCAAACCGTTAATCAACCTAGTAGTGCAGGGCATCCATCAGCACATCAGTGTGACTGGAGCTGAACCAGAGAAGGGAGGCCTGCAGTCGTACCTCATACTCCAGGCTGCCCATCCCAGAACTGGATGGGACAAGCCCATGTTTTGGAGCATAGAACAAGACGGCATTGTTGGTCGAGGAACTCCTGATGAGTGAAAACTAGCTCAAACCAGACGAGGAGGACCCTCACTATAATGCCTTTTAAATATTTTGTCTGGGTTGCAGCGTTCATACTTTTGAACAGCCGTACATTTCTGGATGGCTGTCGTAATGTGTCTCCTGCTATGAGTAATAATGGTAATGCTCTGAATAACAAATGTGGCACAAGTGTGTTTGTGTAAAGGAGGTAAAATTAGGGGAGAGGGCCAGTGCCAATGTCCTGACAAAACATTTATCTCCATGTGATTGCTTTCAATGTGCTAACACATACAGACAGAGCATGACAAAAGGCAGACTTAAACACAGCGGTTAAACATGGGATGGTAAATAAAAAAATTATTTATTTTTGTTACTTGGATAAAATATTTCAGGCTATATTTTTCAAATAAAATATAAACGACTTTGTAGGGTCACTAATAATAATAATAATAATAAAAACTAATTAAAATAAATAATTATATGACAGAGATGTATAAAAATACAAAATTAGGTGTCTGTATAAAAATGATCACAGGCATTTCACACATGCGTGTGTAGAGTTAGTGAATGAGGCCTGGTGTGAGTGCAATACAGAGCAAACAGGCATGAAGGAGTGTAACTTCTCAATCAGGCCATTCACAATCAGCATGTGTGTCCCCCAGTTTCTGTATTTAACTTTACAGCAGAGTGAAAATGATTCTGTTTGCATGCGCATTTGCTTCCTTTTATATGTAAGATGTGAAAGAATTAAATAAAAGCTGTATGAATATTTCAACAAACAAAAACATGTTGATAAATAAGGCTTGAAAAATAAAACAAACAACAAAAAAAAAGCCTTCCCATATGCTACGATACATCTTTAATGATCCAAAAACTGGATAAGAAGGCTTGGAATCAGCCATGAATATTTCATCATGCACATGTGATGTGTATTCATTAGGACCCTGAAACTTCAAGTCTTGGCACACGATACCTGCTTTTGATTTCTATTATCACTGGTGTTGATAAACAAAATAAAAACTCCAGCTAAGTAATGGATCTTGGCACTGCACCGCTACTACAGCACCGGGATACAAAGATTATTCCGAGGGCAGCGCGCTGCTCAGAAAAAAGGAGGAGCAGGGAAAATAGGCAATGTTGGAGAGGTACCTTCTCTGTTCACACACACACACACACACACACGCTCATGCCACACTGGGGCCCTGAGAGAGAGAGAGAGACAAAGTCTAAGTTTCAGGCAGCCAGCAGGAGGCTCTATCTTCCAGGCCCTGCTGGGGAGAATGGCTTTGCCCAGGGCCCAAAAGATCCATTTACACATGTCATGTTTAACAATCATAATAATCCAGAAAGGGCTGCTGTTTATCTGGCTGCCCGGCTCCACACAGTCATGGTGCATCAGTCAGGCTCTCTCTGATCTTCCCTCTCCACAACTTTGTACCACCAAACACACTACAAGCCAGCCGCCTCGTCCCAGCTTCTCTCGGCCCCTTTCGTTGGGATTATACGGCGACGACGTTCCCCGCACAGTACATTAATTTCATTTAGCACGCGCTCACCGTGCAGGATAAATTGATTTCACTTTGTTTGGCTTTGACAGCCATGTTTATTGTGCAATGAAATGTAGTGTGGCGTAGGGCTGACAGTATCCATCAACGCTGGGCAATCTGCTGACTGCCGGGGCCAGATGAAGGCATTCATTACCTTGCCAACGCTTGCTTGCGCGTTCGGCTACCTTACCCAGACACGACCGCCGCTGTCTGTTCGGGGGGATGGCCGGCTCTAATTTACGATTCGCCCCGTGCCATTACTTTACCACTGACACTGATTCAGCAATTTATATACTGGCATGCATTCAGATATAGGCAGAGGTGAGGAGCTTACATGAAAGAAACCAGCAGCTGGACTTTTAAATTGCAGATCGGATCCATTTTTCCGTTTTCGCTGAGAGAGGGCGAGAGGGACCGGGGCTGGTTGTAATAATCATCTCATGCCCTGTTGTTGCTGTAGTGCGTCAGCAGACACAGACTCAGCGCTCTCAGTCATTTGAGTGGACCGCAGGAATGAGAGCCGACTTAGAGAGTGCCGGTGCTCTGCGGGACGAGACGAGCGGCGGCCCCTGGCATGGAGCCCCGCTCGCAGACACGGGTGGTCCGTGCCCCCCACCCTACAGCAATCATGATGTGCCTTAATCAAAAGCAGCCAAAGAGTTGGCAGCGAGGTCGGCTCGCGCGACGTCACCCCACATCCACAACATGCAATTTACAACCCTCTGCTTTTTTTCTAGCTTGTTGTTGTTTAATAAGAAAGCTTACATGCCGCTGACATTTACAAATTAGCATTAAATGACGTTTTTTCCCCCTGTGCGGCTCTTTTAGGAAGCACCTAGTTAGGTGTGTTATTGTGTAAATAAATGCAGATGTTTCGGGATGCCACGGGAGACCCCCTGAGGTGCGTGAGGGTGGGGGAGGGGAGGGGAGGGGGGGCGAGACGGCAGGAGGCTTCTAATCGACTTTATTGTGATTTATGAGACCCGGTGCCCAACATGACAGAGCGATACAAGAATCTCCATTTAATTTGTCTCTCCCGGTGAACAGGAGGGAGAGCAGAGGGGGACTGTATGAATTACAGAGAAAGAGAGAGAGCGCTTGCGAGGAAGTGTGCGAGTGAAAGGGGCCCCGCGGCCCGGCACACCTGCCTGCAGCAGGCCCAGACTCGATGGTACGCGGAACGGAGCCAAAAGGCTGAGCCTCTCAGGCTCTCACTGCAGCTAGCCTTTTGTTCTGAGGGCACACACAGACTGTCACACAAGAATCCGCTTGGAGAAACAACCAACAATCACGCAAACCTGCCAGGCCCTCTGCGGACGATCCAGTAAAGAAAGAGACGCCTTTCCGTGAAGGTATTTAGCGCTGACAATGGGAGTCTCTCTTACAGCGCACAGGCAGATATGGCACAATGCTCAGCTCTCCCATTCATGTCAGCACTCATATTGGGCTAATTAAACCATTACAACTTACATGTGATATAAGCCCACTATTTTAACATGCCAATTGTTGGGTTGCACCCAGCTGGATATTTGGAATTCTGCTCTCTCTCTGTGTGTGAACAAGTTTATACGGACAAAAGCGCAACGTGTTAGTGCATGTTAGCATGTGCTATTGTTTCTCATGCATCTCGCCCTGGATGTTGTCAGGCCTTGAAGAGGGCCAGGCTAAATTCCTGTTTGTAATGCACTATTGTATAGACCGACGTGTAAAGGAGACTTGGGCTGAGGTGCAGACTACAGAGACAGTAAAACTGGATAAAGGACTGGCAGTGGGAATGCTGGGAAAACACAGACAGACACAAGAATGTCTGGTCTCTTTGTTGTATAGACGAGCCACACACAAAAGCACACTACCGTTAAATGTTCTCCATCTTTCTCTGAGCTTAATTATGTAAGTGTGATATTTTCTAATAATAGGATGTAATAATAAGATATTACTTCTTGCAAATTGTAACTTTATATCTCAAAACTGCAAGTTAGACTTTATCTAACAGTGTGACTATTTCTGACTATATGCTTTTTTTCTTATTAAAAATTATACATTTTTAACCTGTTTTATTTTTTACTTTGAGGCAGAAATGGACTTCCAAATACCTTACAGTTCATTACATCATGCTGTTCTTTTGATCTGTCTATCCATCAAAAACAACAGATGCTTAATATTTTTGTGGAATATGTTTTTCAACTGATAATGATGAGAAATGTTTCTTGAGCACCAAATCAGACTGGAGTAACGACTGGAGTAATCCAGCTTTGCTATTACAGGAATAAATTACATTTTAAAATATAATAAAATAGTTCTTTTAAATTGTAATAATATTTCATTACTATTTTTTCAGTATTTTTGATCAAATAAATGCACCCTTGATGAACACAAGAGACTTCTTTCAAAAACAATTTTACAGGCCCCAAACTTTTAAACAGTAGTGTAGATCCTCACATATTCTGTGTTCTTTTTATAACATAATATGCCATTTTACAAAACGATCGCCTAACAGACAAAAAATGTCTGATTGAGCTTTTGGTTCCTTTGCTTTGACTGCTGTGATTGCTAACCTATAATAATCCAGCGATAACCTTGCCACAATTTAACCATATGCATAAATAATACAACATTAACATAGCTCAGAGATTAGCCAAGTCAAGCAGTTATTTTGGCCGGCATTGTCTCAAAAGTGTGCAGATATTACCTCGACTTCCTGCCCCTGGAATCACTCAACACACCCTTTGTTCTGCTAAGACCCCCGTCTGACAGAGACAGTTTAAACACACGCACGACCCGACCCGCTCGGCAAACAAAACTCATACGCAGCCATATGTGAATGAACAAAGGGGCCATACTAAAGCCTTTTGTGGTATTAGTTAATGTTTTTCATCTGAGCTTAAAAAGACCTAATGACTTTGCGGTGAGCTGATGCATGTGGCTCGTGGCTTTTTGCGAAATGAAGGAAATTCTATCTATTTCCATACCCCGCCGTTATTTTCCAATGGCCTCTCTCTCGTTAGAGCTTTGGCAGCTGTTAATTTGGTTGCTGCATGCTTCACAAATATTAGTTCAAGCAACCTAAAGCTTTCTGCGAGTTGCAGCAGTGACAGAGAGCTGTTTTACACCCCAAGCCTTTTCCAATATAACGTGTCTTTTCAGCAGGCAGGACCTCCGTACAGGGAAACACGCTGCCGTTATGGACCCACTCAGTAATTTTCCTCTGCTCTCGATGGCAGTTACTGTATGAGTCTGTTCGCCCTGTTAAAGTGTCAAGAAATTTAATTCTCAAATGGTAGTTTCCTACTCAGCTGATAAATCATTTAAAGTGCATTAAAAAATAGCTAGCTTTATTGACAAAGCCCCAAAGCTTCTGAACAGAGTGGCATAATAAAACAAAGACTAGTTGCAAATAAACAGAACAAAAAGGATGAAGTGTAGCCTTTTTTAAGCGTAGGTATCACATACACGGCGCTTACATTCCTCAAATGTTCAGGGAGAGGAATGTAATTTGTTTGACTTGGTCTATCAAAAAAGGCTCTAAACACAAAAACACACAAGTAAACACTTCATGTTTCCCAACGGGTAAACACACTCTACTTGTAAAAGAGACTATTTAATGTAGGGCGTATCATCATAAAATGCCGTTCACATCCTTCATCTCGATGTGTTTGTGGGAAGATAGAGATGGGGATGGCTCTGAGCACTCATAGTGGCGCCTGTCCGTTGGAATGAGAAATCTCTGTGGCCTTCTAATTCTGTCTGTACTGGGAGTTAACTGATGGGACGTTATGTGTTCTTTCACCTCCACTTAGGACTTTGACACTGCATCTCTTGGGTGGCTGGGTGCCCTCAACCCTGGCCCACAAGAGATGGGTTCCCACCGTGTTGGAGGACCCAGCTTTCTCACTTATCTGAGAGGGGTGGGGATAGGCTTCTTGGTGGGAATCTGCTCTGGTCTGGTGGTCAGAGCAGATCTTGCCAGACCAGAAAAACTGCATCTCTAAACCTCTATTTACAGATTTTGATTTTTACCCAGCCAAAATAAATAATTTATGCTTTAGAAAGCTCATAAACAGAGATTTGAGAGGCTGATCATCTTACAACAACAACAACAACAACAACAACCAAATCTATTGTGATTGTCCCCTTATAATATCCATCATTACATGGAACTTGAATTCTTTATTATTCCATATCTTGGCTCTAAATTTCCATGAAAACGGTTATAAATATTGCAATATACAAATATACATGGGAAAAACACTAGTGCATATATGCACACTGTTTCTGAACAGGGTGGCAAAAGGAGCTGACATCTTGTCATCTAAGTTCTATCATCAGCATTTACACCTCCACACCCAGCAAATCAAACATGAGCTCTGGCAACAGAGTCTGGTTCTGGAGGAGGGCCAGCATTGTCCCAATGCTTTGTCATCAAGAACTAGCTGTTAAAAACTTTAAATACAGCCGTGCACACTGCATTACCCCGATCAACTTCCTCGAGCAATTGTGGAATTTGATCATGTGACTGAACTGTACCTGACCTCATTCCTCACTGTAGTCGACAAGCAAGAAGCATTAGATATATGGAAATGCTTTGAAAGGGTACAAAGCACAACAAGCATAATTTGTGAGAAGACACATTATGTTTTGAAACACTACTTACCATCGAAATCCTCTGGCCTGGTGAGGTCGATGACTCTGTGACCGATCTTTCCATCCTCGCCTAGTTTGCCCAGGTGATGGCCAAGGCTGTCATAATGAGACCTCTCCTGCAAAAATGAATGAAAATGTGTGTTCAGATACACTTTACTGTCTACAGGATTGGTTTCTCTTTATGTACCAAATTGCATACTATGAGAGAAAATGTTTGATACAGAAAATGGTATTTATTCAGATCTTTCAGATTCATTCATAACCGAGGCTTTTACTAGATGTTGTTTAAATTAGAACATTGTGAAATTATGTTCTTCCACAATGGTACAATGTTCTATAAAGTTAAATTATTAATGTAATAAAAAAATTGTAAATTAATAACAACAACAACGACAATAATAGTAAGTATTAAAATTATTATTTCAATAAAAGAACAACAACAATTACTATATATATTGTATATACACTAAATGTATAATACACACAAACTAAAATCTGTATGAAAACCAAGTACTAATAAAAACACTTAAAGGGATAGTTCGCCCAAAAATGATATTTAAGCCATGATTTACTCACCCTCAAGCCGTTCGAGATGCATATGTCAATCTTTTGTCAGACGAACACATTTTCAGTTATTTTAGAATACTTCCGGTGGCGGTCGGCGCGCGTTCATGGAGATGGATGCTGGCGTATGACGTAGGACGTAGCGCAGGAAGCGTCGTGACGTAGAACGAACGTAGAGTTTTGTTTTGCTCTGCTCTCTGGCTGCGCTGTCACGTTCGCTCTACGTCACAACGCTTCCTGCGCTACGTCCTACGTCATACGCCAGCATCCATCTCCATGAACGCGCGTCGACCGCTACCGGAAGCCAGTTATTTTCGTTTATAAAGTTTTAAATATGTATATTTTTACGACAAAACCGCACGGATTACCCTCAGAAGGCCTTCGTTTATCCCCCTGGAGCCGGATGGATTACTTTTGTGAAGGATGCATGCACATTTTCGGACTTGAAGCAGGTGGACCCCATTGCTTCACATTATAACCACTGAAAGATCTAAGACATTTTCTAAAATAACTGAAAATGTGTTCGTCTGAAAAAAGATTGACATATGCATCTCGAACGGCTTGAGGGTGAGTAAATCATGGCTTAAATATCATTTTTGGGCGAACTATCCCTTTAAGGTGAATTTCTGAATTTGAATTGTGATTTAATGAAGCGGAATTCAAATCGAATGAAATGTAAAGGCACCAATTCAATCTCGAAAGGCACACAACCCTGCCAGACACACATGCTCTTCGCATGCATTTTGATGGGCTCATGTCAAGTCATCTTTATCACAGCTGTAGTTTCTTACTGTCTTCATCTGCAGGGACTTGTACCGATAAGAGTCTGGAACACTCTGCTAAAAAGGATTTAGAAACAACACACTGAAAGATCCTGAGCACACAATGCAGCCTGGGACCTCCAGTGAAATGTTCAGCTTATTTTTTTCTTTTCCGCTCTAATCTTTGCAGTACATGCCCCTGTCTCTGCCGCCCTGAGCTCCCTGTCTATCATTTATTCAAGGCTCATGCTCCGAGGAACACGCCGTGTTTTCCCTTTTGTCATGTTGCTCTCTGTTCAGATTAAACTTGGCATCATGTCGCACTTGATGCACAATAAACCCCTGTCATTCTTCGCCGGTGCGACAATATTGAATGTCATGTCCGTGTGCATTTACAGAATAAAATAACAGCTTTTGGGGGGTCCTCCTGAATGGTTGCAGCACATTAGACTTAATGTATTATGCAGAGGAAGAGGGCCGACCGCTGCTCGGGCCCATTGTTAAATGACCTAGTTCTGCCGTGAGTGCGGCAGGGCATTAGTGGAGGCCCGTCTCGCTCTCTCTAAAGACTCGAAGAGGAGATGGACACTTTGACTCGGCATGATACAAGTAATCTCTCCCCCCTCCGAATGGAGCAGGAAGATGGTAAAAGCAAAGCGCATTATGGTGAGTCGGCCCCAGAGCGTTTGTTCTTCTCCCAGGGTGTGCATTCAATCTCAGGCAAAAGGTGTGCTTGAATTGTCTTTTCTTTAGAGAATGCCTATCATACACAGTTTGAACAGACACTCGGGCGGCCTCCCAACACAATGCTAACAGCTCCCCTGCCACAGACGAAGACACAGATACCAACGTACACATTAATCTTTCAGCCGCGCTGCTTTGGCCGTTTTGCTCGTTTGTTTGTTTTCTGTTCTTTTCGCCACTGGGGAGCCCGTGGACAGTAGAAGCTCTTCACACAGCAAAAGATAAGCACTTCAGCTCAACTTGTCAATAGCTCATGACAATAGTGGATTACTTGGGAGTATTCCGTGCTTATTGCTGTTGTCACTTTAAATAGACTTTATCATCACTGACGGGTAAATTCACTAAACAGTTCAGGCACGTTTGTATGTGGTGTTTCAGCATGAAAGCCTGTCACGTTCACTAACCAGCCCACCTGCAATCCAGTTTAACCAGGTTCAAAATGCACTTAACTAGCCTTGTCATTTTTTTCAGCGCAAACATGCCTTATAGATTTGTTTGTTATTTTCATATAAATACATACACTGCTATTCAGAAGCTGCTGGGTTTTAAAAATAAATAAATTAATAGTTGTATTCAGAAAGGACACATTCAACTGATTAAAAGGGACAGTAAATACATTTATAATGTTACAAAATATTTCTATTTTAAATAAATGCTGTTTTTTAACTTTAAATTGGAGTAAAGATGCTGAAATTGTAATAATATTTCACAATATTACTGCTTTTAAAGTATTGTGAGCATAAGAGACTTAAACACAGCACTTTTGCCTTCTTCGAATAACGCTGCACTATTGCTGTCCTTGGAAAAAAATAATAAAATAATAATACAATGAAAATAATAAATGCAGTTATAAAGCTGCCACAAATTCATTCAATAATTTTATTTTTTTTTATTATCTTTTGTCTACTTGATAACATACATTTTTACCCCAAAATAAGTATCTATTACTGTTTTTTCCCTCTGAAAACTATTACTATTACTCAAAAACACGGCACAAGCATCAGAGGGAAAGAGAGAAGAGCTGTAGAGAGAGAGTACCGCAATTTCCCACCACCACGCTTGATGGAACAATCATTATTTATGGCCATCTGAGTGATTCTGATGTACAATTAACCACTACCTGCTTATGGCCTGTCATTAAGAGCTGCCTGTCTTGACTCTGCCTTGCTTATTTAAGTGTTTTCTAATTATGACATAGCGGTCCCCGCTGGGCTCAGACGGCTTTGTAAAGATAAGTTGGAGCGCTAGCTTGGTGTGCCACGCTCCGTGTGAAGCCTCCTACACTGCTGTATTCATCACCAGACCGCATTATTGCACTTAATGAAAGAGGCGCAGCACCCAATGACAAATTGACTGATGTGCGATTAGTCGCACGACTGATGGCCGATGCGCCGTGGACTGTCCACTGGGGAAGGGCCCAACAACTTGTCTAAGTGTGTGTGTTTGTGTTTGTGTGTGTGTGTGTGTGTGTGGGGGGGGTGGTTAATAAATTACTTGCTTGTGTCATCCCCTCCTCCCTGCTCAGCTGGCTCTCTCTGATCAATCAACCCCTTTTATAAAGTCATGATCATTAAACATCAGTTTGGGGAACAAGGAGCATCCATCATTGAGTTTCATTAAATACTGTTTAGGCGCTAAACTTTCTCATTTTCCAGAACAATAATTAAAGAATGAGCCTGGTGAGAGCTATTGTACGTGAAAACGAGATTAGACACTTCAGTGTCGCAGGTCTAACTTAATGGAGTGAGGTAGAGAGAGTTCATTCATGCCTAGGAGGTGCTGAAATTCATGGGAAAGAGCGACACAGTTTACAGTGCATATTAGGAGTCTGCAATTGAGAAATATAAGAACATAAAACTGACATCTACACCTTCAAATATTGTACAATGAATTTCCATTCAATTTAATATACTATGTTTTATACACTTATTGGTTGTAACTTCTGTAATTTATGTCATAGCATTAGGTACAAATTATCGAGAGAAATAATTTATATGCATAACACCAGGCTTTTTGTTTGAAGACTCGAAAAAAGACTCTAAAGCGCCTTTCCTACTGTCTGCATCAAGTGCTGTGATAAATCAATGGCATTTTTATTATTTTATGGTGTCATTAAATTTTTACTGATCACTTTGCCACAGAAGAGCAGTAAAGGGTGTGTACCATCCTGAAAAAGGCCCGTCCAGTTAGGCAAATGCTTACCAGCAGATCTCTACGACCATTGTGCTATAAAGGATATTTATAATGTGCATTACGGCAGTTAGATGGCAAGAGCCCAGAGTCTCCGCAAGTACAGAGAGAAGGAGAAAGGGAAAGGGCGGTTAGGCAAACGAAGAAAAAAAAAAAAAAACGGAAACAATGCAAAAAAGAAAAGATGTCATGGTACACGTTGTGCCCCTCCCATGCTAACCACGACCTCTCTGGCGCACGACTCGCCCTTCCCTCAAATGAGTTCAGCATGCAGCCCTTCATTCCCACATCTAAAATTATAACCACACAGTCCTAAGCTGAAGTGGAAAAAGACACCCACAATAATCTCCCCTCCACTATCCTTTTTCCCCCCTCAATCCTCAAATTCAGTTACAGAATGCATTTTGTTTCGACGGAGGAGGGTTGCACGTTGAAGTAATAACACAGAAGGGCCGATGGCAGGGCTGGTGGAACTTCTGAACATCTGGAAGGTAGCCAGAGCGAGGAGCCCATGTCAGCGCAGCGGAGAGGGCTTTAATCAGGCCGGCCGCAGAACATGTGCCTGAGGACTGCAGCGCTGCCCACAGATTTCATGTATTTCAGGCAGGAGCGCATTGTGCTGGTGTCTACCCTGTACTTACGCATCACACTGCCATAGAGTGACGCTTTTCCTGTGGTAAAAATAGCCCGGCTTAAGCCATATGGCCTTGAATTGTTGCAGCCGGGTCCAGATAACAGCAATTGTAAGACAACAAACGACTGGCCTTGGAAGCACGAGCATGTCTACTTAGTAATCTGCCTTTACTGTCACCCAGGTGCACATGGCTAATTTCATAACCTGGTTAAAAAAACAACAACAACTCATTGGTCAAGTGAATAACTGTTTGTGCCATGTCCTTGTCTGGGCTCTGAAAGCTGAGAATACAGCATGTTCGGTCAGTTCCACACCTGGTTAAGAGATCCAAGTGATAGAGGAAATAAAGGGAGGCTTTGAAAGCCCATTACAATGAGTTCTTACTGTGTATCAGCAATATAGGTTGCTTCAGCCATCTGTATTGAGCGCAAGGCCCTATACAAGCCGATGCAGTGCACGTCTATTTTGCCCCTCATCTGCTTTCAATTCCTGCTGTAACCAATCAAAATGTTATTTATAATTGTGCAGCTTTCCAGTAGTTAGTAGTTTTAAAACGTTTAGTCTAAAGCACATGCAGTTGCGCGCCGAGCCCAGAGTTCCTTTCATGCGGTCGCTCGGTTTTTATACCCGAGCGGTAGTCCACGCTTGCAGACTCCCAAAGCGGCCGCTGGCAGAGCGTGTTTGGGGCTGCGACCTCCCTCCACTGGTGGGTGTCCAATCCTAGATTTATTTTTTACCTTCCAGAACCACTCAATCTAAAAACACTGACATGAGAGGACTGTGACATTTCTGTACGTCTTTTTTTTTTTTTTTTGTCCCACACAGTTGCAGATTAAACTATAACTATGTTAAACCGACAGCTTGCTCCCTTATAAAACTGAGAAATTTACCCACAACATCTGACCTTTCGACATCATGGGGGAAATGAAGCATTTTATACGTGTCCATCTCTCGGCTGTAAAAGAAACTCTGCAGAGCTGTTTTTCTATCCTGCTGCGTTGAGATCATCGTCTCTGGATTTTGTTATGGGTTTTCTGGCTTTAAATGACCCTGAACTGTTCACTGGGTCCTCAAGGATCTGTTAAGAGGGACCTTGCTTTCTCTGCTCTTATCACGCAATCTATTTATAATAATGGACACTCTGAATCACAAGATCTGGGAGACAGAGGGTTCTTTATGCACCTGTTCGGAGAGATTTTGTCCCAATATGGTGCCACATAAATGACCCATTGTAGCCTATTCTTTACGCCCGGCTTTGTTGCGGGATATCTGGCGTAAGCAGAGCTGCGCAGGTTTGGAGAATAGGGCCTCTCTGCATTTTTGAATGACTGCCCTGTTTTGGCCATTTGTGTGATTTTACGCAACCACAGTGTAAAATCAGCTGAGCTTCAGTCATGTGTACCTAAGCAAGAAAAAGCGGAAGAGTAAGTGCATGGCATTGTTTCAGAACTAGCTCGAGACGTGCGCCTACCCTCACATGTTGCCGAAAAAGATGCTATTTATATACCCAAACAAATGGAACAAAGAATTAATGTAAGCAATACTCAACAATGGCATTTGCTTGCTATGGGGCGTGCTTGAGTTCAGAATATAATCAAATTTTGGATGGCCAAAGCCATGTAACGGCAGGATTTGCTTTGCGGCCAAAAATAACCTATGCTGGCAATTTCCAAGAAAGCAGCAGAAAAAGGGGTAGAAAATTGCTTCCAGGGCTGCAGACCAGACAAGATTATACCCCAAGTCTTTGTAAAGGGAAGCGTGAATAGGCCCCTAACACACACACACGAGGAAGGGACGAGAGCAAACATTGGCTTCGGGTCTAAAGGTAGGGGGTGAGGATTTCGAGGAGAGTGAGCAAAGCTCCATTTAAATGTTTGTGGCCCTGTGCTCTGGGATTTGAGAAAAGTGAATATTCCACTCATCAATAATGTAGGTGAGAGGAGGGGGCAGGGAGGCCGACGGATGCTCAATAGGTTAATACACTGGCCTTTCACCCTTTGATTCCAGTTTGGGAAGTGTCAGCACAAGAATATATTTTATCTCCTTGCCAGACCCCATCGGACTGCAACATCTGTCAAAAAGTAGGTTATTAGCAAGGGCGAAATATCTGAAATCAAAATCTGGGCTCTTTCCAGAGTGGAACCTCATCATTAGATGGTTTGTGAAATTCAATTTGAAAATGTAAAATCAAACAAAGTAGTTTAAAACTCGCGCATAAAACAGATCTAGAGATGTACAATGCGGTGTCCTTTCCAGGGATAAAAACAAAACAAACAAAAAAAACAGCACTTGAACAGGGAATAAATAATGAAATGGTATAACTGCCCTCTGTAGACAATAATACTTTTAATAAATATTTGAAAAAAAAAAAGGGCAAATTGTTGTAGGTCCCATAAAAGCTTTCTTTTACTTATGGGACATCAAATGGAAAAAAAGACAAATAGAAAACAAGCAAGCAAACACTAAAACATGAATATTTTACACATGCACCTAAAAGACAGGAGACTCAAAGGAGACGCTCTACCATCTCAGAGAGAGTGAAATGGTTTTTTGTGAGAGAAAAAGGAATGCAGGTCATTCCATTGTGTTCTACGGACACACTTTGTATTAAAAGATGAATTGATCCATCTGTAAGCAGCACTTAGCCTCACTCTTCAGCTCAGTCGTTACACCGGGATAAATCAATATTTAATATCCCCTACCAACAGCCCCAGTAGATGATTTTAACCTCTCCTTAATCCCATTTATGTTACCTTTCCAGAATCTTCCACGTAAGCTTTCACTATGATAAACTTCCAAACAGCAGACTGGAAGGCAGTTATTAAAGGGCGTTCAGTATTTATGTCAGGTGAGGCGATGTGTTGAAATATTAATATTCTGAAACTGACCAAAGTGAAAGCTTTTATCTGGAACACTTAGAGGCCTTTTTTTCCCGTCTGTTAGGCGCGAGCAGCAGGCACAGGCCAACTGTCTGACTGCTGGCAGCGCTGGGTGATATACAGCGGGCGGTTCATTACCGTTTTGTACATGGCTGTAGTAGCTCTTCCCATGACATGTAAAGTGTCCCCTCAGAAACATATGGCTAGAGGGCATTACGTGGCCTTAACTTTGCAACTGGCTTTTAGGTATCAACGAAGCATTTTAAGATGATAGGAAACAATTAGACCTGCCAATTTATTGATTAATAATGAAAAAATACAACAATAATCTAAAATAGAATAATAATCATGCCCCTGATCTATGCGTTAAATTCGCAAATTGAGCAATGAGCCGAGAGGAAATATTTTTCAAAGGTAAAATACTTTTACATTTATGCAGCGTCTTTAAAGAAATGAAAGGTGAGATGAAAGAAAAGAAAAGATGTCAGTCTGCACGTGTACATATTATCATGTGAATAGCCCCTGAGTCTCGACTAACATTTTTAAATAAATAAAAACAAAAAGCAAAGCATCTTTATTTTAGTGCTTTCTAAGCAAATATCAATATACACAATTAATTAATCTGATTCAATTAATCAGAAATTCATGGAATTCATTTGATTACAATTTTGAATCAGCCCTAGTACCAATATTGAAAAATAAGGGATATTCTTCATATTATGCTTTGAATAATGAATGTCTTCATTAGAATTAACTCGGTTCTATTTGTTTGAACTTCAGAGACATCTGGAACATATGAGGAGGAAAATACAGCTTCTGTTTGGCCTCTGGTTGTTTGCGACATCAATACGTCTGTTTGGCTTAGCAACAGGCTGAGGTGGATCGGCCTTTATGATATCATCAGATGCAGACAGTCTTCTGAGCGAGGCTACAGTACAAAAGAGGCCTGCCATTTTCTTCCATCACATTTTAAGGTCATAAACTTGCAATCTCAGATATGGGAGCAACTGAAAACTCAGAAGGAAAGTAAGTAATAAAGAACGAGAAAGTCTTTGTAAATGATACTTTAAAAAAAAACACCCAAAAAAAACGAGGGAGTCTTTGTGATGTGCTCTGTAACCTATAGCAACAATGATAACCCAAGCATACCGGTCATATTTTCCCACTGATAGAGCACCTAATTATTATTTGTCGTTCCCTCCTTTGCGCCGCTGGCTGCCTAGAATTACCTTGCCCTTACATCAAAGTCCTTTAGGGAAAACACATTTAGCCACAAGCTTAATGTCTTTTTGCTCTGGGGGAGGTGGAGAAAACTGCCTCCGAACTGATTTCCTCCCCACTTACAAAAACACATAAAGCTCACCTGAGCCAAGATGTCCACATAACCATGTTAAAAAAGGCACGGCCTTACAATCGTGTGAAGACAAAACCCAAGCCAGACAAAAGAATAGGAGAAAAAAAGCGTTAAGCTCGGCCTGCTAAGAACAATGCAGCCGTAGGTGTGTGCTGCCTGTTGACAAACGTGCCTTTTCAGCCATTGCTGGAGCAACATTCATGTCATGTAGCGGCATATTCTCGTGTCTGGCTGACCATGAGCTAACCCCAGAGCAATTTTGGGAGGTAAAGAGGGAAGGAGAGGATGAGTTGAGGCTGGTGAAGGTAGAATAAGGAAAAAGGTGGGGAGGGAGACAGCCACAGGTGATGGCTACATGTTCACATACCGCATCCACCTCTAAAGAACACGAACAAAGAGTGTGAAATCTCAAAAGAATGGCGCGTAATGCACTGGCTTAGGTGATATCTCCGTTTATAATGGCTTAGAGTTGGGCATTGTGTTTGAGAAAGCAGGATTATGCCTTCCACAATACCGCTTTGAGCAGTAAAGAGGTATTGTAAAATGCTGAGAGAAGCAGCAATAATAAAAAATGCCTAAACTCAGCCTTTATCGAGGATGCACTCTCTGAGTTTCCTTCGATGCCACCCACATCGGGGCATGTCTTTCGCCCTGACTTCTAAGTTGATTGAAAAATAGTCCCTCTACTTTTTTACATATACATTGACCTACTTTAAGATGCTGGTTTAAAGTAATCAGGTGATGAAAAATTAATGAGCATCCACTCCCAGTTCCTGCCTGCGTCTCACAGCCAACTGGCAATATGGCATCAATCAGATGGTAGTGGTGTCTGTTTTTCTGCTCCTTGATTGACTCATTGATTGAAGATATTTTTAAAAGGAATCCCTGAGAGAATGCCTGCTCCCGGTACAAAGTGGGCCTGTCCCACACCAGGGGCTGAAGAGGGCTGCCTGTATGCTTTAATTGGGCAGAGACATCACAGTTTGAACCCGCACAGGCCAGGCACCAGAGGACCACGATGGTCCTCCTTGCTCACAAATGCAAACACACACACTCATCCACCATCTACCCTGCCAATGTCAATCAAAGGCACTCCTCTGGACGTGCTTCAAAGAGCTTGATTGGTTTTAAAGATCATGTCTGAAAAAACACTGTGGGCTCAAGTCCTTGAGCTTTGGCTGTTGTTGTACCCTCAGCCAAAAAGCAAGGAACAAGTCAGTTGTGTTGGGTATATACTTCTGCAATGGAATCTGGTATTGATTACAAATTTCATGAATAAAAGTAGGTTTTGAGGTAATCTCATTACTTTGATTTCTTACATGCAAGATGATTTTGTACAATTTTGACAATAAAATAAAATAAAAAAGAGCATCATATTCTTAAACTATACTTTATTAACACAAATAGGCACACATACAATGCTTTGTATGAAAATCTAATTACTAATTGCCTGGTTTAATTGTCTAACTCGCAAATTATTATTATTATTTTTTGTTACAGTGGATTAAAGAAATCGATTTTTACTTTTTTGGTGATGATTGTATTGCATTAAGATATTTTCCATGTGCCTCCCTGAAAGATTTATAATATCATTTTTTTCATATTTTTCGTATTTTTATACATAAATATCTTTGAGATTATGTATTGTTGGTAAAAGAGTAGGTTATGAAACTCTTTACTCTTTGCTCTGCTCTTTTTTTAAAATAAAATGGTATTTTTTGTTAAAATAATAAAATAGTTTGTTATACTCTAATCTAACAGTTAATATTTGCAATCTGATTCCAGAATCCAAAATCCCTGTAGCAACCCAACACAGTTTACAGGTGTCAAAGACGCTCACCTTATCAGCCCTGCAGTTGTTCAGGCCCATGCTGGCGAGGGCAGACAGCTTGGCCTCCATTCCCTGCTGATGATGCTGAAGCTGCTCTCTCTGAATCTGCTCCCTCATCTTCCTCGCTTCCTGGATGGCCTTCATCACCGCATCCTGATCACCAAACAGCGCTGTTGAGTTCAGGCTGGACAGAATGTCTGCGGAGACAAATAACTTGGGTTCACATTCAAATGCACATATTCTTAGGGCAGTGTTGTGAAACACAATATACTGTAGGAGGTCTTGTGAGAACAGTCTGCATGTGTGCACTGTAAGTGTGGCGGACTCCATGTGTGGGGGGAGCAGGAAACTAAGGGAGCAATCTCAGTGTGTGTCGCCTTTCTGTAATTAGTGGATCAAAGTGAGGTGAGGCGGGATGGCAGTTAAATCTCGGAAATAGTAGAAAAACAAACACCAAGCCTGTGTTCAAAGCCCAACTCCACGAGGAGGAGGGAAATGAGCAACACAGTGTCGTTTTAATGAAAGACTGTTTTTAGTAAATGTTAGTAGCAGCATAAAAAAAAAAAAAAATTCTTAATATGAGAGATGAACTACAAGCTTTGAAAACAAATATACAGCAACGGCATCCGTTACTCTTTACTGCGTCAAAATGGCAGGGTCTAAAACAGATTATGATTTGGGAGTTTGTCAAGTTCACTCTCTGATTCCACACTACAGAGAATCAGAAATATACAATTAGTCTCTCAGCTGTGAGGATGTTAATAATTGTAAAATATTTCACTACATAGAACTGTAAAAGCAGGCATAATCCAAAGATTTACCCAGAGAAGAGCCACGACCCATTCCTCCGATGGGACTGGGGATGCCTCCGCTCTTGGACAGGCTGTTCGGGCTGCTCTTGCTGCCTGGAAAGAGGATCTGTGTCGGGGATGTGGGGGATTTGACGGGATCAGCTGTCTTGGGCCGAGCAGAGAGGTTGAGAGGCTGTGTTCCCTCCTCCTACAAAAAAGACACAAAGCTTCTGTTAAAACAGGGACGTCTTATAGAGAGACGCTTTCCACCTTACATAAAAGACAATGCACCAGAGGCTATTACTGTAGACTAATTAGTCCGGCTCCTCCAAGACACGGGTTCTGTATTCATAGCCAGGCTCTGTGCCATGCTATAGCTTCTCGGTGCAGTGAGGGCCAGGCTTTGTTCGGGCTAATTAAAACCCTCTCTGTCTGAGCACACATCTTTATCTTCTCACCTGCTCTCAGGCCAGAGAAAAACAGTTAACAGCTGATACATCCTGTTTCAAACAAATGCAATCAGGCTAGAGAGCTTGTTACTGTTGTGGGTGAATATATTACAATTAAGTGTGCGTGTTTTGTTGTCTTTGTGGTGACCAAATGTGATCCCTGTGAGGAGAACAAATCTAATTTGTGTCATGGTTTCCACAAAACTATTAAGCAGCACAACAGTTTCTACGCTGATAATAATAAGAAATGTTTATTGAGCACCAAATCAACTTATTAGCATGATTTCTGAAGGATCATGTGACACTGAAGAGTGGAGTAATGATGCTGAAAATTCAGCTTTGCCATCACAGGAATGCATTTTAAAATATAATAAAATAAACACTTGATTTTAATTGTAATAATACTTAAAAAATTGCTGTTCTAATGTTTTTTTAATCAAATGAATGCAGCATTGAGAAGCATTTAAGGTTCTTCTATATGCTGGTTGACGAGTAAAACAATACATAATGTGTCAAAATCGCATCATCAATCCAGAACAACTTTAAAAGCACATCTAATCATATTAATGCATCTTGTGAAGGCTAGAAAAAAAAAATTCACTGGCAGTGTTGTACTGTCCAAACAGATGGGCCACATACAGAGACTGCCCCCAGCTCTTTACAAATCTGACTGCCAATAACAGTTTGTCGTTCAATTACGCTTCAACTAGACAAACAAACAGATTGCTAGCTAATTAAGCACAGCATATCTACATATGGAGTTAACGGGGCAAAAATCGCACAACATCTTTGATCAATATTAAGATAATGTATCTCAAACAACACGTGCTGGCTAAATGAACAGAAGTAGAGTGTCTAAAAATGCCAGTCCGACTCTGAATTCTGGCTCAGTGTAATTGCCAATGATCTTACCGTATGCTCTGAGATGTTGATATATGGCGTCGCTCTCCAAGGGCAGCGCTCCAAAAGCCCCGGAGGAGCAGCTTAGCTGAGCAACTGAAGAGGATTACGGCCGCTACGCACACACTACTGTTCAGCTCAATGATTTACCCCCATTCTATTGTGATATTAAACTAAACTTTTCCAAATGTGCAAGTGTTTTAGGTTTCAGCCGCAGCACAAAAAAGCAAAATGATGATATATATCAGTGAAGACTGATGGAAAAGCACTATATGCTGCGAGGACCAGACTGTTGATCTTATAAAAGAAACAAAAGACAGTCATCACATCATTGTAGCCTCATCAATATATTTAGATTATGTGCCTCTGATGTCATTGCCTCAGTTCTGTCCAAGTTAAATGTAACGCGCAGGAAAACGTGGGCCAGTCTCTGTCATGAGAAACCATGCGTTCCAAAAATTGCTCTCCAGGAGCAGGGAAAGCCATAGCAACCCTGTCCACAGAGTTCTGCTTGAGAGAGCGGGTGCCTTGTAAAAGCAGCCCAGATTGATGGGCTCGGAGCAAGAGGAGAACCAGTGGCAAGCTCTCACTCACTTGTTCGCTGCTGTACCTACCACAGCTGATTTAGTGAATAAGGAAGTGGAGAGGACTAGGTCAAGCACCACTCCACTCGCACATCAGACCGGGCTGGGACCGTACCTTGACTTGAGCCAGGGGGGTTGAGGACCTCTTCTCGTTCTTCAAGCCAGACGGGGAGATTTGCCCGGCAGAATTGGGGGGCTGGGGCAGCGGAGGCATCTTGGCTCCTGGAGAGACCTGCATGCTGGCCAGCTGGGCGGCGTAGAGTTGCTGTAAGGAGGGAGACAACCCACAAGCGTTAACATCCAAAGCCAGACACCATTCAAAGCCTTTATTCTCTCTTTTCTTCTCTCCCTAGCATTTCTTTTCCCCTTTCCATCCCGGCATAGAAGCTCCATCAAAGGTCTAACTGTATATCAAAGCCTGAATCCAGGGAGAGACAGCAGCCCAAAAAAACCACACAGCAATGGCTCGAATACAAGAGACTTGGAGCCACTCGTCTTTCCACTCATCACACCAAATTTGCAGACTGAAGCTTAGCTGCTTCTAAGATCTGATTTCCTTCCCCTCGCTCCCTCTGGTAAGCCTCTTTGACTTTAATTGGCGCCTTTTCGAGTCGCTACTGAGACACCTGAACTTCCCCCTATGATGGCGCAGAGTACGTTCCCCTGAAGTTACACAATTTCAAGTTAGTCGAGTTTCCAATATGTGCTATATCAAAGACATTCATTAAGACAGGAAGCCTGACAAAGAGAATTCATGTTCTTCTGCTTATTTTCACTGGCTCATGGTCAACACGCTCGCTAACATCAGAAACCTTCCAGCGGTACTCGTTCAACATGCTGAAGTGCAACTTGTCAATCACTTATCAGCACTGAGTGGAGAAAGTGTGTGAGAGAGGTTTAGATTTCAGCTTTGAGACTGACTGTCTGTCATAACCTATTGAGAAGGAGTTTTACTTCAACACATCGCTAATACCCACACACCAGGCAGAAAAAATAATAACAGCACCATTAAAAAAACAAAAACAAAGCAACGTTAGATCAAAAGGATCAATTGAAGACTAAATCTTGGGTTAGAATGTCAAATCGTACAACATTATCGATATTTGTTTTAGCAGGGTGTATAATTCACTTAAAACAATCATACTTCTGTTGCTTTCCCTCAGGCAAATATTGATTAGCAAGCAGGTAAATGCTTATATTGTCTTTTGACTCTCACATTAAGTACGATGAATCACACCAGGGTAAAAAGAAAATGTAACTAGGGCATGGGACATAATATCAGATAAAATCAGCTCTAAAAACATTGAATATGAATGAAATTATTTTTATGAGAAGCCAAAGGAGAATTTCCACATTGGTGGACAATAAAGTTATAAAACTTGCCAACTAACTAACTAAAAATCTACCATAACAACATTCAGTAGAGTAAGACAAAAATGAAACTCAAAACTTACAATTATAACTACAATAAGGTTAAAAATACTAACTGGAGATAAATAAATAAAATGGAACTAAAACTGAAATAAATTAAATTAAATCTGATTAGTACAAAAAATATACAAATTAAAGCTTATTCAAAATATATATAAAATATATAATACTATATAAATAATAATAAAATAATACTGTTCTAGCAGTGTGTTTAGTGTTTTATGATTTCATGTTCATTATACACAGCTACCTGTGTATAGCACCTCAGAACACCTTTTTTTTTTAAAAACTTTTTGTTGATGTTGATTTTATAAATAACATCCATAATTATATATATATTTTTCGGTCAGTAAAAATATGGCGCAAGTCTGTAAATTTCTATTTTTGCAAAGGTCCCTTTAGGGGCTCCGTGTTACGATCAAGGAATTTTGTGTTCGAACCACATTTTGAATTACAGTATGCATTGCATTGTGTTCTGTTTTAGGGTTGAATGTAATATCAGTAAACCTAAAAAGGTACTAGTAATTTTCTGCCACAACATTATCTGTAGTCCTCTCAGCTTTTTTCTTTACAGTTGTAATTTTTTTAAATTATCATATTTGACAAAAACAAACACAAAAAAGGTAATAAATGCTTGGATCATAAATGTAAAAACTTAATGTAAAAATGAAGACACTTCAGTCTAAAATATCACCACTTAATCAATAGTTCTCTAGATCAGACTAAGTGATACTATATTTTCCTCACTTTATGATTTGACAAGCCCAAATCTACAATGCCAACATTTAAGCCATTTTTTTCAGTCTCCCCTAAAAATAGTGGCCCAGTGATATTATCCATTTGTTTTTACAGCCACTGACAGTCGTTGTATTTTCAACCCCCCCAAAAAAGCATAAAGGTTTTTTTAATGCGCATGTACCCAAGCTCTCTCTGCTCTCATTTCCTTTCCCTTTCCTTACTAGGCTACATAAGGACTCCATTTGTCTGAAATGGAAAAAGTGGCACCAGCATTAGTGGCCTGCCCCACCTCAGCCACTCATACAGAAAAACCTGAGGCCAGACAAAGTGCTTTGTGTCTACATGTATCAGGAGATATAAACACTAAAATGCTCTCCGGTCCCAAAGTTAAACGCTTGCACATTAGTGCCGCACAAAAGGGTCATTCTTCTGCGGGAGACCTGGGGCAAGCGCCGGCACACGGACAGCGGAAATGGCAGGCTGATTAGGTTCACACAGTGATAGCGCAGCTCGCCAGCCCAGTAAACAGAAAGCCTTTGTCCCACAAAGTTAAAAACACAATCACTATTTTTTGGATCTCTATAGGTAGTAAGTGAACGAGATTGTGAGTGTGTGTATTTGACTGAGTTTGTGTGCTTGTGAACAAGAAGAAAGCCCTCGGCCCAGTCTGCTGGACAGATGTTTGTTAACAGCAAGCCACTGCTGATGTGGATGGGCAGAGGGACTCTGACCTTGCGTGGGAAGAACTTTATTGTTCCGGAAAAAGAGCGTAATTGGCTTTTGCTTCAAATTAGAGCCAGTCAGACTGCCTTTTGTGAGGCCTGATTAACAGGTCAAAGCCACAGGGTCAGGAGTACAGCGGTCTGGATGCTTTCAGTCAAAAAGACACTGCAAAATAACAGGAAATACTAACAGAAAGGTGTGACGTGTAGCTCACTTCAAGGGCAGGATGGGAAAGGACGCTCAACCCTCTCATATGTGTCCATCACACCAAGCTGTGCACATGTGGCTTGTATATTAAGGCCATGTGTTTTGATGCTGAAAGGTGTGAAAATAGACAAAAGGAGACACACAGAGAGAAAGAGAGACTGCTGATGTGGTGTGAGGACACATGTGGTAGTCTGTCTGAAGGGCATGTAATGCAAGGCTCCATAGGGCCTCCTCTGCCTCTCCTCCAGCCATACTGCAGGGTCTCCACAGCAGACAGGGCCAACGCTAATGAGGGTTATGCTGAAAGTCAATGGCCGAACAGGGAACAGGGCAGCCGGGACAAGCTGGCTTCATGCCCCCTGCCCCACAAAACTAAAAGGCTGAGCATGGTTGATCCCATCAATCTATCAATCCCATCATCAGTCTGAGTTAACATTGTCTATTAATGCTTAACATCTAGCTACAAAAATAAAGATTCCACTTATTTCTGTCTCACAAATGAGGAGTGAAAGATCACATATTGATATATAGTCTGACCTTAGAAATCTAAAATTGATACTTTCTACTGGAACACTTAAAACAAATGTTTTTGAGAAGCATTTAATGTGCTGTTAATGTGTTTAACATTTTTGTACAAAACTGGGAATAATGTAATGTAATTTAATATAATGTAATGTATATATGTATGTATATATATATAATCTATCGTAAAATATTTATTTAACACTTCCCAAACTTCCCTCAATTTGGTTATTGGCTTTGATTCTTTAAAAGAGGAACAAAAGATGAGCACTGCATCAGCTGCTACCTCAACACACACACACACAAAACACACGTGTGCGCTAACATCAACAGACATACAAAGTGGTGTATAAGCAGCAATCTGACACAGTGGAGAGCTATTACAGTGTGTACTGAAGCTGCTGGCTCTGAGGAAATGGGAGCCATTGGGGATAGAACACTAGTGGGGCCGGAGCGAGGCCTAAAGAGAGCTAAAGAAAAAGAGAGGCAGAGATGTTGAGCTGCTCTCAGCATGTAGTTTCAGAAAGGCCTGCAGAGAAAAGGCCTGATCCACCCCAGTGACTCAGGTAATACCTTTGTCCACTTGAGCATTAAATGACTCGCTGCTATACAGCTTAGTTAGAGAGAGAGCGGCTCGGGAAATGGGGCTTTTCAATTCGCTCGCCCGCAGTCTTCATACTTCAAGCAACACACATAAGCAGACCAACTAATATCTCCTGCCTCCCGCTCCCGCACATATGAGCCAAGCCCATCTCACAGTCCGTGGATTCCAAATGAGTGGAGTCCGGCCCAAGGTCAGGCGGTTATCCTCTGATAATTAAAAGCAACCCCTCTGGAGAGAAAAGAGGTTAAATGAGAGAACCCACCATTTCTGCCTGCAACAACAGTATTTGCAGATAATCCAGATTACCCGACACTTTCAGACCACACTGCTGGACGCATCAGCACTCAGGGATACTTTGCTTTCAAGTGTCTCTGAGAGCTAATTCAGTGCTCCACCTCTGTGTAGAGGTATGTAAACGCTCAAGATAAACTGTTTATAAATGGAAAAGGCACGGTTAAGAAAGGTTAAGCTTTTTTTGTCAAATGAAATTAAAAGACAGAGCTGTGGTGCAATGAGCTGTGCGTACATATACTGTAAAATTTCGAGTCGGACCTGGGTCGTATTGCAATCCCATTCTCCCTCTCTCACCCAAATGTTCTTGTCTAAACTCCATTACACTATAAACAAAGTAAAAAAAAATAAAAATAAAAAAAAAAGCTTATTCTCAAAGCTCGTTGTAAACACACACTCTGCCTTAACCCAAATAATTAATGATAAAAAATGATGCGCACTACCGTTCAAAAGTTTGGAGTTGATAAGATTTTTTAAAATGTTTTTAAAATGTCTATTTTAATATATTTAAAATTTAATTTATTCCGGTGATAGCAAATTTGAATTTTCAGCAGCCATTACTCCAGTCTTCAATGTCTGATTAGAATGGAAATATTTTGTAATATTTGCATTGCAAATATTGTGCACTAAATCATTGATGCACAATTTAATGCATCATTGTGGAATAAAAGTATTAATTTCTTAAAAAAATAATAATAAAATAAACACTTTCTGACCCACAAACTTTTGAACAGTAATGTACTTTACCTTTATTGTGTTCACAGTGTGCATATTTTCTGCTTGTGCTATAACAGAATGAGACCGCAAACTGAAATGGCTCATGAAACACTAGATTTCAGCACATATGATGGGCAAATAGGCCATCATGCAAGGAAAAAAACAACAACCTGAGTCTCTTGTTTGCTCTTAAAGAGAGGGGCTGACTGCACTCTGACAGATGCTGTGAAATACAGTGGCAGATTTAGCCAATTTTAGTGCTTCTAGCTATAATGGTGCATGACTGTCTCTCCAACTTATCCGCATAGGCCCCAGTCTGAGCTCACTGAAACGTATCCACAAGGCCAAAAAACCCCACTGATACATTATCATACGTCAAAACATACGCACACTATACACACAAAATTACATACACTAAGGCTCTTGTGTTTGTGTGTTCTCCTCGGCTATCTCTATGGGCACAGCTGAGCAGAAGCATGGAGAGAGGACGGTTACTGCTGCATGGTCGACTCTGCCATTTCAGTAGCATTGGGGCGCCCGCGCCCGTTTGCCACAAGGCTTGTCCAGGCTCATTGCCCAAGGCAGGCGGGCTGACCCAGGCTGGCCCAGATGTCAGAAAGGGAAGCAGGGGTGCGCTAGTGCGCTGCGCCAATGCTTTCCAGTATGGCCAGACATCTGTCCCATCTGCTGGCGCCCAGCCTGCTCCCTCCCCCCATCTCAACCCATCCGCCTCGTTTTTTTCCATCTTTATCCTTACATAGCTTCACTAACTTGAAAGGTATGATGTGTCCTATAAATTTCTGCTACACAAGCCTATGCTAATAACCCTGCGCTGGTCTCAACCCAGGTGGTCATCTAAGGCTACATGGTTTGCATCTCTCACTATCTGTTTACTTGCCTCTCTGTTTTACAATTCTGTCCATCCAGATGTCCACCTATCCCTCCCATTAGAGCCTCTGCCCTGTGCTCACACCGCCTCTCGTCTTCTGGCTATCTCTCCGGAGTCTGTCTCGCACAGCACGCGCCACTCCTTTCCCCTCTCCTTCTTTCTCTCCTCTCCTCCTCAATCACACCAGCAGCTGTTCGCTCTCATTTCTGCAGCTCATAGTCAAAGTGCTCCACTTGTTAGCCGTGGCAGAAAGCCCTGCTCCCTCCACACATCCGGAATGCAGAGACATGAGCATCCAAACAAAAGATAACAGTATTTCCTCTCTTCCCTAGTTTTCTCAACCCCAGCAGAAGTTTCGGAGAAGTTTCCCTGACTCTCAAGTACAGTCTTCAAGCATGAAATAAAGCACCTTTAGCTTAAGAAACGCTGCACAGATTTAACCCTCGTGTTCTGATTGGGGTCTCAAAGACTCTCAGAGACTCTCCAGAAATAGACCCCAGAATATATATCATATTTTTTAAATAATTATGCTTTTTAAATTCAACTGTAAATTCATTTCATGAAGAAAGAAAAGGATTAGGAAATAATGAAAGAGGGGTAGAAAAGAAAAGAGAGTAAAAGAGAGAGCAAGAGAGAGGCCAGCATGTCCTATTTGTTTTTGCTCCCTTTATTATATGCCACGGGGAAACCCAGATGTTCTGCTTTTATCCCATGATGTTTTATTTTAGGACTGCTTAAACCCAAAAGACTTCCTGCAATGATAAAAAACAGGCCTCTCACAAGTTGACTTGAGATCTGTATAGAACTTGTGGCAAAACAATATATCAAGGAGAGAATGGCTTTAAGGAAATTGTTTTCCTCTAAGCAATTGATGCAAGGTGATCTTGAATGCTACCAAATTAAATGCCAATTCAAACAGACAAAAAATAAAATCGAATTCTTTTGTAGAATTAGGATAATTCCTTTTAGACTGTCTGGCCATACGGCTACAGTCCGAAAACAATTTCCGCCTGGAGGTGAGAGGTGTCACTTCTAATAGGGAGGCAACGCCGGGGGATGGAGCCATTGTTTGGAGGCCGTGCACAGCTCATCCTGAACCCTGAGAGGGTCTTAATGAAGAGAGGCATGCGGTCTGGGGAATAGTTTGAGCGGCTTTTCTCTGGTGACTTGCAGACAAGGGCCAATCTGTCAGGAATGCATTGAACGAAATTACTCGCCGCGTTGGGACACGGGGTGACAAGCGGGCGCATGTACGCGTGTGCCGCCAGTCGAGGGAAATGTATTGACAAGCAAATTACGCTCTCAGATCGCCTGACTGCTTTCATTTCCACTCCCCGGGACCTGAGGCCTTTTGTTAGCCTGCGGACGGGCCAGGGTGACGGGAAAAAGACAAGACAGAGAGAGAGAGAAAGAGAGAGATTCCACAGGCAGCCCACTTACTGTTATGACACGGTAAAATTGCGAGTGGTAGCATCGACAACATTAAGACTGGCAGAGCGGCCGTCCCTCTTCCTGCATGACCGAGCACGGCATTGTGGGAATTAATTCCTTTCCAATCAGAGCATTTTTTAAGGTTCATATATTTCCCCAGTCTAAACCGAGCAAATTAGGGAAAATGATACCTTGCCAGAATTGCTGACAAGTGAAGATATTCTAATTAGACAGATGCACCCAGCCAGTGGCACAGGGTGGGTGGGTCCACTGGCACAGGAAGTGGGGATCTCATAGGTGAGGTCACTCCCACCGAGCAGATCAGTGATGCATAAGCGGCAAGAGCTCAGTGATACTGCCATTACAGATAATCACCCAGACACAGCAGACAAATCCATACATACCTCTCATTAACACTGACCTAGCGCTGGCCCTCATTTATCTGACATATTTTAAAAGATTTGCTTCCTTTGATTTAAGACAGGAATTCAAAGCTTGTTATTTCTGCTCAAAGAAGGAAGAGAGACAAAAGCAGCCGCAACCGCATGCTAGCACATGCTAACTGCCGAACAAATCAATCCAAATCGCCCTTCCTCACTAAATTACAACCTCTTCTGCATCTGTCGGTTGTCATTTTCTTTAAAAAATAATGTTTTGCCTGTCCCTTTGTCCTCATAGTGAACTTCTGCACGCAACTTCTCAGTCTAAGCCAGATGGGTGCAACGCGAGCACTAATGGCATTATTGTTGCACTCGGAATGAGATTCATCTCCCCTATCTCTGTCCTGATCGTTTTTAATCATCTTCCGCGTGATGATAGCTGCACAGTTGCGGCGGAAAGGGTATGTTTGACTAGCAGGGCTTTCTTAGACTGAAGGGTACCGAGAGTAAATACCAATCTGCTTGGCTAAATCTGTGGCTGAAAGACAAACTTCAATTAATGGGAATGCAACTCATTTGTGTTTACTGTATTTTCTAAAGGTCAACAAAGTCATGGACTCAGAGACTTGCTCTCAGCCCATTCCCAGGGTTAAATGTATTATCACAATGAATGGCTAAGGGGTCTCGGTGCCTCCTGATATATGACTATCCCAGACTCGAGCTGACCCATCAGGAACGCTATAAATAGACGGGACGGGCCCTGGTTCTGCAACCGCAGCTTACTCCTAAGGGAGGAGGGAAGACACGCTTACACGTATGGATCGAAATGATTTTTAATCAGTTTTTGCTCACAAGCTCCCTCCCCTTTTAGCTCACTCATACAAGCGCACGCACATTTTTACATACACTTTAACATGAATAGACACATTCCACACCTTCAACGCAGATGATTGTTCTCCCCAAAGTCGCATGCTATAGCAAAGGCTTTTCTAGCTCCAGCTGCAAGCATTGTTCCAACTTGCCAAGGCTCATTAATGCTGAGAGCGATAAGCTCCGAAGGACAAATTGTGCACATGTATCAGCAAGAAGAAAAAGTACAAAATGCTCCCCTATCCTCTCTCCCTTGCACGACGTCCTCCCTCCGCTCTCAGCTTTGTTTTGTAACATTCCTAGCTATCAGAGAGCTTAATGTCTAATTGCTATCAACCACTTACCACTGTTGTTGACAAAACAACAACTGTCTATGAATAAAAAAAGTGAGGGAAAAAACGAATAAATGAATCCACTACGGGGCTGTGAGCTGTATTGCCTTCAACTCTCGTTCTCATTCAACTCTCGTTCTCATTCAGTCTTTGTTCAAAGAACTTCAAGGAACATTTAAGAAGTTTCAAAGCACAACTTTTACAAATAATCTAAACAGGAAGAACTAATGACATTAGTTGCTGTAATAAAACCCTTTCTCTTGCTAATCAGCTCAAAAAAAACAAAAAAAACTTGTTCTATGTGTGTGACAAAGTAAACAAAGCAAAAATCAGGATTAAAAGAAACAATTAAAATGACAAACATGATGAGATAAACTTGTATGAAGATATGAATCTATATTAAAGTACATGAAGATTGCATCTGAGAAATTTTCCCAAGGCAGCCCAGAGGGTCTTGAAAGCTCTTCCATCATTATGATACCATAAAGTTACTCCGAACGGTGTCAACAGATAAAGCAATTAAGGTACGAGGGGCCCCTGAAATACTCTTCATTGATGCAACACCCGGTTCCCATGCATAGGCGTCAAGGCTGCGCTGTAAAAACGGGCTATATTGCAGATGGAAGGTGTTAAGCTTGCAGGGGTGGACCGTTGTGTGAGCGATTTAGCTCTAACTTGTTATTTAGCATACAGCTGGTTTGCTCACACGGTGCTGAGGGCTTGGCCCACTGCCCGTAAATTCTTTTGTGACTGTACATACCTGGAGCTGCAGAGGGTTGAGTCCTGACGCGGCAGCAGCTGCCATTGTGGATGGAATGAACTGCACCGGGTAGTTATCACCTGTCGAAGAAAGGAGGAGGGGGAGATAGTGAACAATGCGCACAGGTTGAGACAATGAGCGGCCCAACGGCAGGCCAGACAAGTGCCAACACAGTTCCTGTGGGCCTGCCTGCACCCAGCCTCGGCACTCAGCCCAAACATCTGCACTCACAAAAGAGTTAGCTGGCCAGAGCAGAGTGGGATTTACACTGGAACGTCTCTCTTTCTCTCACACTCGGGCTTTTTGCCTTTTCCCTTTTTTATCTTTGCCCACACTTGCACAGTCCTTTCTCATCTGGGTGTGCATTGTGCGCAAAGTTATGCCATTTTACTTTATTGTTCGCAATATCATGTTCTGTGAGAAGCTTGACTAGTCAAACTATTGTTCTACATGCCATTATGTGTTTTACAATGTGATCTGGCACAATAATATATGTATGTGTGTGAGAGAGGGTGTTGACGCCAACTTCAACAGGTTTTAACAAGACAAAAGTTTATGCAAATACAGCTTGTAGGACATTTTCATCATGAGATCAAACGTATCCAATAGAATTAAGCAATACAATAGGGTGAATAGAAAACACAATAGGAATCAGATTAAAAAAAAACATACAGGTTCAAACACAAAACCCCTGGAGATACAGCTCTGGTAACCTTTTCCAGAAATGAGTGTGTGTTAAGTGTGTGAGATGTGTGTTTTACTGTGGTTGGTGTATATAACACTGTCTCTGGCTCTAAAAGCAGAGCTTTGAATGAAGTGTGCCCATGGAAGAGGAACTGGCCCTCTTTCAGCCCCCACTTCTGCCTGTCACTTCTTCTCACAAACATATGGAGCTATTAAGCCACAGGCATGGGGGTAAACATATATACCCCCCTCCCCCACCCCACAAACCACACTCACTTCTGACTGACCACAGCACAATGTGATGCAGCCAGGTAATTCAATCCCACCCTGTGGCAGAAGTGAATAAAGAACGCAACTGAACAGATTTCAAATAGTGCAATGAGAGTCGTAGAGGGGGTCATTATCGTTCAAGGTTCTCTCTCTCTCTCTCTCTCTCTCTCTCTCTCTGTGCTTGTGGTGATATGTCATGTGAGCCATGGGCAGGTCAAGTGCCAGCAGAGAACACTAGGCCAAGGCTAATGGTCTGGGGGATGGGTGGGCAGCCAGTGTCTCAAGTAGACGAGATCGGCTGCCAGCTTTCTCTATGTCAGTCTGTGAAAGTGAATCTAGTTTAAAAGGCAATTCTGCCTGTCTCCAGCCAGTGGATGCCAGGGAGGCTCCAGTGACGCCACTGCCCAATTGGGTTGTTTCTCCAAGCCTGCTAAGGCCAAGGGCCAAGAGCTTATTATCAACCCACCTTGGGGCCCAATAGTGGGCTCTCTCAGATCTGATTCAGCAACCTCTGAGAAGACTGCTGGGTACTACTAGGCAGCATTAGTCTCATCAAACGAAATAACTGAGAAAAATGTTGATTAATAACTTTGTATGATTTTGTCAGTGTCACATTTCTGCCTCCTTAGGATGAATTGCTTTATTGTATTCCTCTTTTGTAAGTATCTGCTAAATTAATATATGTTAAGAATTAATAATAATAAGAATAATTTTTGAAAAAAAATCAAGCTATACACACACACACACACTTATATACAAAACTGACCAACACTGACCATAAGCGATCCCCATGTAACAAGGCCAGCCAGAGTAGCCAAAAGTGACTGAAAACTACGCTGTTGGCTCACACATCATGTAATTCCCCTGTGATAGCATCACTTTATTAGAGAGGTACCTTATCAAAGCAAGCTTTGCAAAAACACCAAACAGGAAAGGGCAAACTCTCTCAGCTCAGAACACAATACTCCTCTGTCTTCTTTTCTTTATAAAATGGTGGGCTGCTAAATAATGCTTAAAGTGCTTTCTCACATAAAGGCATTACTAGAGAGCTTCATAGTGTATTCTGTTTCAGCCAGGTATCATGCTGCAAATCGAGGCCAATTTGGACTGCCAAACTTGGAACAGGGCCTCTAAGTAGAAGGACCCAAGGGTCTTGGACAGGGCACCACTACCGCTGATGTGGGCCGGTGCTCCATAAGAAGCGAGGGCTGCGAGGCTAATTAAAAGGTGGAGGAGAACGGGGAGGACTGGATGGCGGAGTGCTCCTTCTGCAACCTCTTCACTTCTACTCCACCTGATGCCAAGAGCCAAGCATGTGTAATATTCAAGCAGAGTGGGGCTCTCTTTGAAATCAACAGTTTTGTTAAAGTGCTCAGTGTCTACCATGCTTACAGCCATTCTTCCAAGCCAAGATTGAAGGCTCTTTTCTATTAAAAAAATACTTTGTTAAGAGTTGTGGTCCAACACATGCTCAGAACATGTAAGAGCTGTTGGCCACGTCATGTTCCTCTGTCTCTTAACCATGCTTTCCTCTCTACACTCCAGCCTCCTATAAAATAAAAAGGCAAAAAAAAGACAAAAAAAAACAAACAAAAAAAACTACTTGGAACAGTGACTGGCCATTATCTATAGTAATTGAAGAATTCGCTCCCTTAAATTCATGAGTGTAAATCTGAATTTAATTGGCCACACCCCATAGGAAGTTGATCTATCCATCGCCTAAAAACCTTTACAATTATATGCATTTCCTTGAATTTCGATTCATTTTAAATTTACAGTCTAACATTCAAATATAAATTGCATTTAAATGTATATATAATAAAATAATAATTCATGTTATTACAAATAATACTGCATCCACATTCAGGAATTTAAAAGTAATTCTCAATTCATTTCTGAATGAGGGACAACCCTGATATATCTGCTCAAAACTTGGATCATCAATTGCCAATTGTGTCTATCAATGTCTAAACGTCTGATGCACTTTCTCTGTGACATGAACGTATCTGTTCTGTACAATCACTGGCTGTCAGCGGTCCCACCAGCAGGGGCATTGAGGGCTCATTGCATCCCAAAGGCCGTGAACATCCACGATTAGCAATCCGTATGTGTTCATGTCTGCACGGGGGGGATCATCGCTATCCTCCGCAAGTCTATTTGAGTAAAGAATGACCTGAGTCCTCTCTTTATACCAAGCCCAAGCCATTGAGCACAGTGTGTGAGAAAGGGGATCTCTGCTGTTTCACTGCAGGGTTAGAGCCATCAGCATCGGGCCTCTGCTGCTTGCACTGACCCGGCCGGGCCGCCCCACGCTGGGCATGCCAAACAGCAATGAGTCCTATCGCATTATCTGTGGCAATAAGTCGAGTCATGCGCACAAATGGCAATAAGCTATGTCCTAAACTTTCTCCCCTTTGCTGTTTAGCAAATTATGAATAATGCAAGTGCTTTACACACGCCAAGGATTCCATTACAGCTGCTGTTATTTGTACTAAAACACTTTCCATGTCAAACATATTAAAAAATCAAACTGGGGAAAAGAAAGCCCTCAGGCTCTTTGTTCAACCTGTCATGCCTTTGTAGTTCCAAAATAGCTGACTTTATCTTCCATCATATACCTTTTTACTTAATTTATTAGCTGCTCTACCACACCCTGTAATAATCTAACTCTCACCTGCTGACTTCTGAAGCTTTCCTCCCTCTTATCCATCTCTCTGTCTAGCTCTCTCTCTCTTTTCTTGTATATTCGCCTTTTGATGAGGTGCTGACAACAAACGTGGTTTCTAAAGGCATACTTTGAAGACAAAAGGAAAGCTTTCTTTACAGAGCTGCATCATTTCGTTTTTTCTTTGAAAATTCTG
The DNA here is from genome assembly GCF_963993115.1 of Abramis brama. NCBI lineage: Eukaryota > Metazoa > Chordata > Actinopteri > Cypriniformes > Leuciscidae > Abramis > Abramis brama. The sequence continues at coordinate 23,213,927 of NC_139965.1, read as the reverse complement.
ATTGAAATTTTTGTCTTCTTAATTTATGTTCCTTTTCCTTTTCTGTGTTAGGTCTACTAACAATCAGCAACTACACTGAAAAAGCATAGAGGGAAAAATAAAGTAAAATAATAGAAAGAAGGAAATGTACCCAAATGCTACTGATCCCTTGGGAGGCAAGGGTATGCTTTTATAACGGTTTAATTACAGAAACTTAGACTGGCACATCCCAAAACCCCAGAACAATGGCTGGATATGAGGTTGAGGGATACTGGCAGTGAGTCAGCCTACTAGTCAGCCTACAGTCTAGTGTTGTAGCATTTTCTTACAAATTGTTTTTGAATTTACAGTGCTTGCGTGAGGAGTAATTCTCTTTTTCACAAAAGGAGAAAAAAGGCATGCCAGGACAAGTACGACAGCTGCTTCACCAGAGGCCCTTCGGTTCTAAAATGGAAAATGTGCACTACTAGATGTCACCTTCCAGTTTTGTTTTTGTTTTTTTAAGAAACAGAAATGATTAGGTATAGTGATAAAACGCTAATTTATTATAATCTATTTGCATCTACAGATGACATGTTCCTCACAAAGGTGACTAAATGTGCATAATATCAATAATATAAATGTATATAATAACATTTACTGGGTCATAGAGAGTATTATATAAAAAAAAATAGCAGATTTATGGCCCATGAATGTGAAACCCTTATATGCTGACAGTGTTTATTCCAGCCCTCATTCACACCATCTATTGTTCTGAAGGCTCGAAATGCCTTGAACTCTGCCAAAACAGGCTGCTTCATTGAGGTGATACACTTCACAGTGTTCAGAATTAATTGCCTTGACAAGAAGGGCTTGATGTTCTGCTCTCTGAATCCAAAGGGGTGGGCTCTTTAAAACAATGCTATGATTCGGTCAGGGCAATCAAGCAATGATAAAATATGTGCCGAGGAAGACTGAAAGACATAAGGAGGTAAAGCAAGCTCAAAAGTGACTCGTAAGTTCCCCTGAGATATAGTGAAGGATGGTGAAGCAGAAAAAACATACTACAGATAAAGGAATAAAATACAGCCTGAAAGGAACTTGTTAACATTATTGTCTTCCCTCAAAAACACAGTTGTGAGAGAGTAGTGTTTATCCATCAATTTTTTTTTTTTTCTCCTGACAAAATATATTTGAAACCTTTAAATATGTAAAGAGGTCATTCACCAAAAAAATACAAATTATGTCACAATTTACTGTCGTTGCAAACCTGTATGATTTTTTTTTGCTTTTGTGAAACATGAAAGAAAATATTTTGAAAAATGTCTGTTTTATTCTTGTTATTGGGGTCCAAATCATCACCCTAATGACTTTCACTGTATGGACAAAAAAAAAAAACCCGTTGAAACATCTTTTGTTTTCCACAGAAGAAAGTCATATAGGTTTGGTATGACATTTTCATTATTTAGGTAAACTCAGTGTGTAACATTATTATTTGTAATAACATTAATTATTATTTTAAAAAACATGCATTTAATATACATGTATTCAAATTTTAATATAAATATTTAAACTTTGGGTATTGGAAATTGGTTGAGAGGATGACCCAAGAATTATCAGAAAAACATTTTATGCCAAGTGTGCAAGGAGCAACAGGAACAAAGATGTGGAGAGGAAACTCAGAGAGCTTAAGTGTGTACTCTTACCTGGCTTATAGGACATGCCTGGGGGGAAGAGGAAGCCCTGCTGGGCTGCAGCGGCCGCTGCCAGAGTGCGCTGGTCGTGTGGAAAAATGGGGATCATGAGTGGAGGCATGTGACCCTGGACCTGCTGAACACAGAGAGAGAGGAGATCACACAGGAGCCTAACACACCCTGACAGCACCGCTCATTTTCTGACCCCGGTCCAACCCGCACACGCTCACCAAATACCTGCACTTAATCGCACTTTAATGCTTCAAAGAAACCATCACACACACATATACAGCAGTGTTTATTTTAGTGCTGGGCAAAGATTAATCGTGATTAATCGCATCCAAAATAAAAGTTTGTGTCTGCATAATATATGTGTGTGTACTGTGTATAATTATTTTGTATATATAAATACACACATATGCATATATATATTTAAGAATTTGTATTTATTTATATATAAATTATTTCTATTTATATATATAATATAAATTATGTATAAATATATATACAGTATATACATGCAAATATTTCTTGAAAAATAAATATTATATTAAAAATATAAATGCATGCATATGTGTGTATTTATATATACAAAATAATTATACACAGTACACACACATATATTATGCAAACATAAACTTTTATTTTGGATGCGATTAATCGCGATTAATCTTTGCCCAGCACTAGTTTATTTTAATATTTAAAATAAACACCTCATTCAGTGTTAAGGTTGTTAGGTTAATACCTACATACGATATTAGATAGAATTAAAAATGTCAGGTAGACACTGCTTATAAAACTTAATCATGAGACTGACAGAAAATGTGGATCCTTTTAGAAATACGGCTCTTGGCTCTTGTTCTTGGAAGGTCATTTATTTACATGATAAATTCCTAAGGGAGACCAGTAATTTACAGCACCTGTTTTCAGCTGTGAAAATGATGGAATGAGCCCAAAAGCTCGTGTATTTCTGATATTTCATGTATAACGTCAACACCTGGCATCGCGTGTGGTGCCTTTCAAACGCTCTCTACCATGTTCATCTTTATTCCTGCTTTATTGCAAAATAAAGAGAACGTTAATGGTGTCCATAAGGATAGCATTAGCTCTGTGTAAGAGTAAAAACAGACACGCTGAACTAGAGACAATGAAAATGAGAGTCTGTGTGTATTTAGGGATCTGAGCGGCTTCCCATCGAAGTTTGAAAACACATGTTTGTGGAGTGTTGGCCGGACCCAATCTAGCTGTCATTCTCTGCTTCCGGCCTGTGGGTGATAGGCTGCAGCGCCGCTACCGTGGGCCAGCGCAGAGTTTACGCAGGCGAGCCGACCCGCCTCTGGGGAGCCCAACCGGAGAACGGGTTAATAAAGGTCAGCCCCCCCAAAATAAACACATTATAGAATGTTTCTCCATTCATCGCTCTTTAAAATCAGCCTGCAATAAAAACCGGTCTGGACGCAATTACTGCTGCAGCATTGGGGCATGAAATCAACCTGCTCTGAGGAACCACTTTCTGCTCAACATTTCTAGCTGAGGTCTGTGCGATCTCTGTTTTTTTAATGCTGCTTTCGCCTTATGAGCGCCTAATGTTAGAGTTCAGTAGGGCCTGTTCCCCAGGTGATAAACAAGTGTTCAGGTCCACTTCATTGATTTGGACTAAGTGAGTTCTCCTAAGCAAAAATAAATAGGAAAAATCCTGCACTTTTCTGTTTATAGAGTGTTGCACTTTATAAAGTGCATATACAGAGTTGAGACTGTGCCAAAGTGAAAGAACTGCAGGTTTTTTTTCTTTTTGGTATTTTACAGATGTGACAAAAATGCTGAATGAAAGAGATCAGAGGGCTCTTTAACATGACCTTATAGATGTGCTTCTGGAAAGGTTTGCTTGCATGTGTGGTGAATCAAAACGTAAGTGGAGTGAAAGGAGCTATTAGGCAGAAAAGATCAATTGCTTATGTTACGTCACCAACTACCGTCTTATACAATCTCAGATACATTTAAGTGCTTTAGAAAAGGCTCTGACCATGTAAATTGTTCTCCTTCAGAAGGCCGCTAAGGTCAGTCACATACATAATTGCCATTAGCCTTATTCACATTACCCTTGCAAGACAAATCAGTTTAAAGCCACAGTATTACATACAACAGCTGCTTTTAAAGTGGAACCAAAACACAACTGTTCCTCAACATGTCATTTTGCATAGTCCTGCACAGAGGCCCACATATATAATGACAAAAACACCTGGCCTGCTACGCCTTATCCCATCTGTTCCTAAATTATATCATCAATGTCTTATTTAATTCAAATATAAATCATTTAAAACAACCTAGAATTAGATATCATTTGAAACTAACAAACTGACTAACAATGCTAACAATAAATCTGCTAATCAAATTGAATTCCCTAATGCTGTTTCAAAAGGTGCAAACAGCAAGAAAAAGAAAAAGAGACAGTACAAACAGATAAATTGCCCTCAGTTTGAGAGGTTGTGATTTACAGTAATGAGGCCTTTACATTAAACTTTAATTTACACATGCCGCATCTGTGAGTGGCAAATCAAATAAGCGTCGTTAAAGTGGGGACTAATAGTGAAGGTTAGCTTTCAAGCCTGTCAATTAACGTAGACCGGTGGAGCTGAGCAGACAATGCAGATAAAGATTTAAAGATGATCACTGGCAATTTGCTTTGACTGCTAATAGAGAATGGAATAGAGAATGGAATGGAAAGTGCTTACACTTAGACAGATGGATTTTGAAAAATTGCATATCGTATTCTGCATTGAAGCTCGCTTATTATATGTGTCAGTCTCTCTCATTCAGTCACTGCATCTATCTGACTCTCTATGTCTGTCCCTCTCTCCCTCTCTCTCTCTCTCTCCACATAGTCATATATGGAATAATGAATTAAAACTATGATAAATGAATAAAAAAAATAGGCTTAATATTAGTTTAATACTGTTTTAATTTATTTTCTTGGAAATGTAAATGCATTTTATTCATATTTTGAAATATTAATATTTTTTATTTGATTAATTTCTCTTATTTATTAATTCATAAAAAAATTAAATAAAATGAATTACTGAAAAGTAGTACTTCAAAGAGAAATATGATAATTCTTAACTAATTATATTTATATTTCCAGCAAAAAAATAAAATAATTTTTATTATTTAACTTATCAAATTTATGAATTAAATAATAAATTAATTAAAATTAATAAATGAAACAAAGATATAACATGATAGACAAAAATGAAAACTTAGATAATTAAATTTATGATAATTTAAAAACAGTTAAGAACAATGTGCTGATATCGTAAAACAAATTGTTTTACGATATAAGATATAAGAAAGCCTAAATACACACAAATATAAGATATAAGAATAATACAGATATAAGAATACACCTGCTCATACACAATATACACACAGCAAGTACATATCTACGCTACTCTGTAACCATAAACAACTAAATTTCCCATCACATTGTGCCATCATCTCTTACAGATCAACAATAAACAGTCTGGCTCATAAATATATCTACAGCATCATAAACAGAATAGTCTATAGTGTTCGATTCATTTCTACTGCTGCTCATTGTATTCAGTATCCATGGTACGTATGAACATGCTCACCCGTATTTGTGTATCTGTGCCCTGATATTTCACCCCCCCTCCGTCAGTGTGCCAGGCGGCTGGCTGCCTGCAGCATTAGTATTGCCAGTCAGATCTTCAAGAGCGTGAAAGAATGAAGTGGAGCAGATGTGAGGAGGAAAGCTCAGGCCTGTGGAAGCTCCGAACCTCATAAACTCAGCCCATTGTAGGTCTGGCTCCTATCTGCCCTTTGTCTTATCGGATCCTTAGAACCAGAGGATGGGATAATGCCATTTCTCGCCATCTGCCCTAAAGTTCATTAAAGATACATGAACGAGCCCCATCTTATGAGGAACAGGTGCTATTGTTTGTCCCCGAAGACCTGCTGTGGCGAGGATGTAACTCGCGGTACTTGAGGAAGAGCATCTGTAGCAATCAGTCAGGCTGTGTAGCTGGCAGCCTCTTTCTCTCTTCACACGGCCGACCGGTTCATGGGGGTGTAGAGGCAGACAGAGAGAGAGAGAGAGAGAGAGAGAGAGAGAGAGAGAGAGAGAGAGAGAGAGAGAGAGAGAGAGAGAGAGAGAGAGAGAGAGAGAGAGAGAGAGAGAGAGAGAGAGAGAGGCCTCTTCACCTTCAGCGTCTCGCATATATCATCAGTTCAGTGCAGCTGATGAAGTCTGGGGTGATACACAGCACAATCTGTCTCTCTGTCACAGTTACACGCATCACTCTCGGGCCCTGTCTTCGCTACTGTCCCCTGCCCTTATATCAGGCACTTTGAAACTGTAGCTTGTCAGCCTACAAGCTAATCATAATTTAAAGCAATTCAATTACAGGTTTTTAACAAAATCTAATTAAAAAATTATACTCAAGTAAAGAGGATTAATTTACCTGCTGATTAATATAATATAATATAATATAATATAATATAATATAATATAATATAATATAATATAATATAATATAATAAATATAATATAATATAATATAATATAATATAATAAAAATGGCTGGCAAAAAAATAAAAAATAAAATCCACCATAATTTACACAAATAAACATGACAAAAATGTACTAATGAACAGCAACATTTAATGAAAATGTTGTCTAAATATGATTTAATACAATTATTTTTATTTTTTTTATATATATATAAAATTAGTGTATTAAGCATTTTATTTTCCATATATTGCTAAAGGAAAAAATAAAAGAATCAAACCGATTTTGTTTAAATTGTTCATTAAACAATGAACTGTTCATTAAAATGAACCGATACAATTTATTAAGTAGACATTTTTGCCAAGCATGATTATTACCTGCTAAACAAAATGTGACAGGAAAAAGGAGTTCATTGCCTGAAATGCTACTCTTTTGAAAACATCAAAGCTACAATCATGCTACTGATCACTGATTCCCAACACTGAATGCGGAGTGTCAGCAGTGGGTTGTTTAATCACACAATGTGCACTTGCTGTAGGTTGAATGACCAAAATAAAATAAGAGGGGGGGGGACCCCTGAAGTAAATAGGGAGCTATAGATTAATCAATGTTGTTAGTGGAAATGTTGACATCAGCACTTAGCTTCAGTAATGGTTTACAGCAGCAACTAATCCTAGGGTCGGACAGCCCAGCCTATTCAAGGAGCTGCACTGTACTTGGATTACTGTTAGAATAGGCTGCTGTGCTTCTAATTCAGCAGGTGCACTAATATGTTTATGCCCTCCTGCAGTGGCCTATGTAGCTGTAAATGTGTATTTGCTGGCATATCCTGACCCAGGCTGTCACACAAGCACATAGAAAATGGAGATGTACAAGTCATTACTGTCCTCAATAGGGCCCCTGTCAGCACCCATGCTCCTTGCTGTCTTTTAAAGGGTCCCTTCGGGCTCAGGAGACGTGCCCCCCTATACTTGTCCCCAACTCTCCTTAACATGAAAATAGAGATTGATCTTCAAGGAGCATCACTCTGGGATTCTTTCCCCTTTTAAAAGGAATAGAGGGGGAGTTGTTTTAACATGTCCAAAATGCCTTTCAGTGTTGACAAGATAAGACTGAGACGGGGAGGGGTGGCTAACTTCTCTTTTCTCTTTGAGTTTTTGGAAGGAGCCAGAGATCCTCGGAGCTTTAGGTTAAGCATTAAGCACAAGCCAACCCGTTTTAAAAAAGCCAAAGGGGAGGCCGTACAAACGTTCGCACCAGTGATGTGTTTTGGTCCAAATTTGGAACCATTACCGTTTTTCGTAAAAAATCTCAAAGAAAGGCTCTAACATGGGGGTGTTTTAAATTTAGCAGGAGTGAAAACAGCCTTCACTGTTACTGTAAGTACCGATACGTCACACGCTCTTTCCCTCGCTCGACGCTACTAGAGCCAAAATGACTGAGAAAGAAAACCACCTTAGGGGATCCATTTTAAGGCGAAGTGATTCTAGAGGACCTGGCAACCGCGTTCAATCCGCACGGAGAGCCCCGACAGCGTGAACTTCACACCCGCTACTTTATGAACACACTCAGCGAGTGCTTTCTGGAAACTCACCAGCAAAGAGAAAGAGAGAGAGAAAACGAGAGAGCTCTTTGCTGAATGAAACCACTTCTGCGCTCGGGAGTCTGCACATTATTCTGTTCTGAAGAGGTCAATTTTTTAAACAATCCCATAGATCCCCAAGTACACATTACTCCCACGTCACAGGTCATTTATCAGTTAACCGCACTCCTCCAGCACACGGCGGCTGCAGCTTTGAGCTCTAATCCCACCCACGCACACACATAAACACACGCTCACAAGGCCGTTATCAAAGCGCGAGATACTCTGCTCGGCCGCGCTCAGCCCCTGATGACAATCGGGACGTGTGGATCGATAGGGTTGAGTCGGACTTTGATCCTCGCTCTTTCTGCCAGTGCGGAGGCCGGAATTAAGACCTGATATCAACCTTGGTGCCACAGACTAAACGCATTGTTCTCCTCTTTCTGCTCTGTTAGCGAGGAGTTCTGCAGGAGGCCCTCATCAGCCACACAGATACAGGACCTGGAATAAAGAGGCTTTGTGCTGCGGCCGTGGCTTTGACCTGGACCGACCCGCCTCTGACAATCCACTAGCCCACAGACTCGAAGGCTTATCAGTCAATGAGCACCGTGTTTTCTTGTTTTCATTCATTCTTTTGTTATGTGTGTTTCTTTTTAAACAGGTAAAAGATTAACGTTCCCGATACTGGAACAGGACAACTGGCAAACAGTGTGTTCATGTGTATTTGGATGTATGTTACGCCACCGCTGACAAAAGACCCTGAGTTGACAGAGGACAAATGTATTCTGAGGACTCACAGCGTGTGCGTGTGTGTGCCGAACGGGCAAGGTGCACAGAAACCAGACACTGGCCCATGCTCAGCTCGTCTGGAGGAATAACCAATAGATGACTTCTTGTTCCGCTAATTCCTTACACAGTAAAACAAGCCCTCTTGGAAAAGAGCCATTCCAATATGTCTATATTAAGTCTGGGGCTGTTAAAAGCAGAACGGCCCCTTCCTCCCCCACCCTTTGCCTTCTACTTCAGCTTTACTTCAAGTCCACCCTGGAGTTCATGGCAAAAAACAAAAAAGCATATGATACACACACAACTGAGCTCTGATCTCTGAATTTCATGCTCAATTTGGCATAATACTGTTAAAGCGGTAGTTTATCTGAAAATGAAAAATGATTATTTGCTCATGTAAATACTCATGTCGTTCAACACCCGCATGGCTTTCTTTTTTCTGCAGAACACAAAATAAGATATTTAAGAATTTAATAATTTTGCTTCAAAACAGCACTGGACCCCACTGACTTTCATTATATGGACAAAAAAGCACTGAGACATTTTTCAAACTATCATCTTTTGTGTTCATACAGGTTTGGAACAACATGAAGGAGAGTAAATGATGACAGAATTTTCATTTTTGAGTGAACTATACCTTTTAGAACACTTCTAGTTCTGTAATACATTACCTGTTTTTTTTATTTTTTTTTATGAATAATCAAATAAGTGTGCTTAATATTACAAAGAGAGAATCGAGGATCATGCTGGGATGCTGAAATTATTAAATTAGTTAAGTACAAAGATGTGGGGGTAAAGGCTATTCCCTTAAGAGCACCAGCAAAATGTGATCAGTGTGTGTTCAACAGAAATATGTTCTTAAGGCAAATTCTTGTTGAGCCTCTAAGAACCTAAAATGTAATTTAAGTCTGTAAATATTTCAAGCAATTAGGGTTGTATTGCATATAAAATATCAAAGACGAGCCTAAGGCTTTAGTAGTCTTCTGAGCTCAGCACTGCTGTGGCATAGTGCACACAAATATCACGTCCACCTCTCTCTCACTACTCATTTAATTCACTCGCCGCATGCTTTCAGGATTACCTGTTCTAGAATGACACAATTAATGTAGGACTCAGTTTACACAATGACAGAAAAAAAGAGAAGGGGAGAAAGAAATAAAGAAGGAAAGGGAGGCGAAAAATATTTTTCTGTCAGGGTCTGGTCATAAAATTAAAAAGGTTTGCAGTAAACTGGCTAAACCCGAGGGGACTGGCTCAAACAGCATGGATAATGAGGGGAGAAAAGGACAGACATAAACAAACCCACAAATGAGTCTGAGGCCAACATCATTATCCCACATATACATCCCACATCTATGAAAACCGGCACCGGCACAATCCACAATCCACCCCAGACCCTTTCGGACCGGGATGGTGTAGTATAGGGTTCTGTATAACAAAAATTATTAATATTAATTCAAATGAATCTAAATTAATAAAAAACTGTTGTCTCTTTTCTTCCATATATATTTGAATCTCCCTCTAGGGGAATATATTTGACAATTATGCAGATAGTCTAAGAATCAGAATTGCACGAGAATGGCAAAAATATCATGAAACAAAAACCTAATATTATATAAAATATTATTTCCTCTTAACATTTCCTCTTCTGCATCTTAAAAATAATAATAATTACAATAATAACAACAACAATAAAAAAGTTTTGTTCATGGATTTCAGGTATAAAGGCATATCATCTGTCCATGTTGGCATCTGTCTATAGCTGCAACCAAGTTACATATGAATTTGAGTGTTTTGGATGCACACATTAAACAGCCTTTGACAAAGATGTGGGAAGTGATTAGGTCTCCCTTTCAAGTTGATAAGCCTATTTATTTTCCAATCTTATAAAGTAAGTAGAATTTAGCATTGTTTTTCCCGAATCAGACCAGACCTGTGATCCATTTTTGGGTCACGACCCAACAGTTTAGAATTGAGAATCCAGAGTCAGACCACCCATTAACTAAAAATGGCATTGTCCAGTGAGCGAGTCAATGAAGAGAGAGAGAGAGAGTGAGAGGAGCATTCTCCTTCTTCCTGTCATCTGTGTGTAGACTAAGCCACTGTCTTCGCTCTACCCTTCCAGCAGCTGGGCCTGGAGAACAACAGAGAGTGCTCTGTTGTCCAGCAGAAAGCTGACATTGTTACGGCCAGGACTTTATTGCAGGCACATGAGAGTGTTGAGACTTTAAAACACGCTCAAATGTCATGTGCACACCCAGTGACGGGGAAGAATAATTATGAAAAAGAGAGCGAGGGAGAAATGGAGAACGAGGGAAAGACAACAACAATTCAGTGTGCATGAAAAACGGACGAAAGACAAAACGGCCCATTCATTGTACTCCGTCGGGAATGCTCGGACCCTCCTCCGCCCCATCCGAAACACAAAGCGGCCCTTTTTTTGTGCTGCGACGCGCAGGGCTGAATGCTTTGCTTTGCCACCCTAGCCCTAAGAAAACACGGGCCCCCTTTCTAAACTGCCGGCTGGCCGCACACAGTAGAGGCTATTAATGCCTTGCCTTGTTTCCCCCTGTGTGTGTGCCCACTACGGAGGCTGAGGACCACGTTAAAAAGCCAATGCAAAGACAAAACAGTTTGCTCAACATTAACAGGGAAAACACTGGGCCAGGCAGGAGGGGAGAGGAAACTAAGTCAACATCACACTGGAGGATGTGTTCTCCACCAACTGATATTTTTCCTCTCGCAGGGCCCAGGCACAATGAGAGCTAAGTATAGGTCCGTCGAGCATGATCTGGGAGGGCTTGTGGTGCGGCGGCGAGTGACAGGTGCATTCTGATGAGATTCAGGGGTCGATGCTGGCCGGACAGCGACCGCTTTATACCGCCGTTGACCGGGTTTGGACTCGGCAAACCGCTCTCATGGATCGTAAATCAGCCACTGATTTTTATGAGGAGCAGTTAAGATGAGAGCAATGATAACTTTGTTTTAACACCCAGTGTCAATGTCACTAAGCACAGTACACAGATGCTAAATGTTACTAACTGTTATTAATACAAGCTGAATTCAGGTCTGTCTCAGCTACGTTTATCTCCTGCTTCCTCACAACATTGTTAAAGGAATAGTATACCCAGGGGGAAAAGATTCTGTCATCATTTACTCACTCTCATGTTGTTCCAAACCTGTATGATTTTCTTTCTTCTGCGGAACACACACAATTCTTAAGACTAATTCTAATGTTTTGGTCTGTACCATGAAAGTCAATGGGGTCCAAAACAACATTGTCCATACAATGAAAGTCACTTTTGTCCAAAGCAACATGGAGACATTTCTCAGAATATCTTCTTTTGTGTTCCACAAAATAAAGAAAATCATACAGGCTTGAAAGAACATGAGGGTGAGTGAATGATGACAGAATTATTATTTTGGGATGAAAGCTGTAAAACCTTTAATGGCTTCTAAATCATTAAAAAGCATGTAGATAATATGCAGCTACCAGAAAAATTGAACAAACACAGGCTGATTTTTAAGCAGTCACTTGTAATGATCACATATGGAACCACACAAGTATGTCTTTGTGTTGTGCTCTCTGACCATATACTGGAACCATGGTCTTTAGCCTGAACATACTGAAAAAAATAAATAAATACTGAATGCTGTCTCTTCTATTAAATGGTAAGATTCTGTAACCTCATTTGATCATATGGTTAAAGTAAATGCTAAAGACAAATCTAGCTGCTAACAGAAAGCACAGTGTTGTAGCAATCAACGTTCAGTCAGGCGATCACTGTTTATATTCGTAATTTCCCAAACTGTTTGAGCTGGTGTTAAGTGTTCCACCTTCGTCGATCCATTAGAGTAATATCAAAAGCATCATGGCCCGTTGGTGAGGATGTAACTATTAGGCCCATTTTTATGCGTCATTAAGTTTTAAAACCGGCCTACAGAAGCTTTATTGTTCGAACCGCACATGACTTTATTTAACGTCAGCGTTTCTCCTGCTTTGTGACAAGAAGTCACATTTCATAACTAATTAAATTGATCCCCCGCACCACCTCCAACCAAGCACACTAAATGGAATTATTTGTATCCAAGTGTCAATATATTAAATCAAAGGGGGCTAATGAGTTGGGTCACCGCTTTCTTTTATCTCCACTCTCGCATGTTGGGCTCTTCATCAGCTAACAGTCTCCGCTAAATGGAGGATGAGCGCGTTTCAGGCTCCGCCGCACTGGGCACAAGCCAAGAGGATTTGATGAGACCGTTATGGCCCTCATCCTGGTGGAGGAGAAGCTAGCATACTCCACACCATAAAGAGAAGGGCATTAGCACGCAGGAAAACGTGTGTGCGCAGAGATGTAAACACACACCCGCGCTCATTTCCTTCCTTATTACAATCCATTTGCCTGGCAGACAATGCTAATTGGCAACACATTCTTTTTTTTTTTAGCGTAGCTTGTTTTCAGCGCTGTCTCTGCATAAATGAGACTTTAGCATGAGAGATCACAAGGGTGCTGGGAGACAACCAAAACCATCTAACAAGAGGCAAATTAGGAGCATTATCTTTGTTCAATTAGACACCCCTATATTTATCTAAAAAACCCAAGCTGAATTATTCACCATTATATGGCGCCTGGTGCATTTGAGGGAGCTTAATGAAATATTGGATTTAATTGTTGTTCATTGAATTAAAAAGGCAAACCAAATGGCTCTAGGCTAAAGACAAAGCTATGGTAATTAGCTTCATGTGCAGCAGCTAAATAATGGTGATTGTAATATGACTGAGAGGAGATGAAACCGGCGTACAGTAACTGGATTACAATTCTCTTAAAACGGATTCCGGAGGGAAAGAGGAAAAAAAAAAGAGGGAAATAGAAAATAATATGTTAACAGGCCACAGTCTATTTTAATATATGGCCTTCTCCTTAAAATAAATAAAGTAAACATCAAAACTACAAAAACAAAGCATTTATTTATTCTGGGTCTTTTATTTTAATAAGCAACTCGGTTATCTAAAGTAGCTAAACTAAAGAAAAAAAGAACATATCCCACATATCCTGAAGAAAAAAAGGAGAGACCTTTTCTTCTCTCAGAAAAAGACATAACCATTGAGTTCCTCAAAGTCTTGTGTGTTTAATTAGGAGGCTCTGTTCTGTCTGTGTAGACAGGGTTTCTTTTTGTTCAACTTCCTCTGTGAATTCTGTCACTGCTCTGCAAAATACTGAGAGGGGAGACCTGAACACCATTATGCAACTTCTCAGAACAGACTGCTATTATTCCTACATCCCCGTTTGTGAGCTTTGAAATGCCAAAAGATGAAGAGAACGGCTTTTCAACCTGTGTAGATTCTCAGACAAACTGCTGAGCTTCTTGAGTGTGCATCATATAATACTATTACACAAGAATTTTGTATTATTTACAATTAAATTAGTTTGTCATGACCAACAGATACAGACATGTGTGTTTTGTGTTTGAGACCTGGCTCTGATTAACCCTTTAGCCTGGCCTCCTCTCCCACTGATAAACATGGCTATGAAGCAAACTCACAGTGGCCTGGGGAAATGGCACACACATGAGAGAGATCGGTCTCACACACACAGACACATTTGTCTGTCAGTCCACAGGAACAAAGGAATATCCTGAAGGCCCACTCTTCCACTGGCCTTTTAGACTGTTTAAAACACATTGGCACATTGTGTCTATCATCTGCACAAGTCGTCTTTAGTCTGTCTGGCTTCACTATGCTGGTGGTTAGCTGTGTATAATTAAAAAGAATCTTTAATCTGGTGGCTGGATGCAGCTATTATCAGTTAACCCTTAGAGGCTCCCTGCTGCTCCCCCACACCATTTAAAACCACATGTGAGGGAACCTTTCCTGCTTTGAAGTGAATGTTGACAACAGCTTCTGCTTTAGCTGTAATAGTGCCACTCCTCTGCCACTGAGCAGGAATGCAGATCCTACAGCGACGGAAAACACAGAACTGAAAAATGTAGAATTATTATATTCATTTAAATGTGGTGGATAATAAATAAATAGATGATAAAAAAAAAATAAAAAAAAACATCTGCAAAAGCTAGAATTATTTCAAATGGCATCTGTCAGTGTGTTGATATTGAAGAGAATGTACAAAACCCGACATAGTAGGAGTGAGTGATTATTGAGATAATAGACAGGCCTGCTTGGAATCTGCACCCACAAAACAAAAAACTCAAACACAAATATCTGAACACAAAAAAATTTCTCTCTTTCTTTAATTTATTTTTTCTCATTATAATTGCATATTGAAAAAAGTTCTATTCCTCTTTGTGAGCTTTGAAATTCCAAAGGACAAGGAACGGCTACTCAACCTGTAAAGATTAAATTCGTTTTTCCTTACTATAATAGCACACTGAAAACGTTTTGAAAAAAATGATGTGAATCAGTAAAAAAAGAAAAAAAAGCATAACTTAAAATAATGAAACTTAGCAAAACTTCAGCTACAGAAGTTTTTAATACATTTTTATTTGTAATTTTCACATTTTAGAAACAACAAAGACTATATTTTAAATAGTAGCCAATATTTTAAATATTTGTTTAATGGCATCTTTTTATGAAAGGCCAGTATCACTGATACCAATACTGCTACTGATGTCTCTATGAATTTTTCTTAATTGTAGCAATTATAGCCATTCAGCATTACAATATAATTGAAAGCTATAGGTTTTAAGATTTATTAGGCATTTAAATATATAATACATTTTAATATAAGCGAACTTAAAACAATCTTCACATAAACCCATTATAATAAATGTCACATTTACCTGTGCCCTTCAATATATCAGGTCTCAATTTTTTCTATTGGCCCAGTCAGACCAGTTCAGATTTTGACTTGCCCTGTCAAAATGCCCAAAAAGTTGCGCAGTTTTTGGCCCATGCAAACTTGTCTAAAAGGGCTTCCTACCTATACAGAAATTGAATAAGCACTTCACAGTCTTCACTGTATAAATTATAAATGAAATATAGATCAATCCTTATTAAAGCTGCAAAAGTAATTCAAGTCAACAGCAGTGAGTGATTTTCTCTCTTTTTTTTTATTTTTATTATCCTAAATGACAGACAGCAGCAGGTTTATTAGGCTGCTGTCCCTTTGAGACCTGCTGCACATGACACACATCCCATTTTCTCACAACTTTTTATGTTCATTTAAGACTTCATTTAACTAATTTAAAGGGGTCATCGGATGCCCATTTTTGCACAAGTTGGTATGATTCTTTAGGGTCTTCATGTAAAGTTTGTAACATACTTTGGTTAAAATTCCTCAATGATTGTGTAAAAAAAACTCCTCAAAAACAACTCTGTTCACAGCGACTCATTTCGGTACATGTCTCTTTAAATGATAATGAGCAACTGCTCACCTCACCCCTCTCTTCCATGGGGCGTTTCAACATAAGACACATAAAGTGCTGCCTTGGCAGACAGTATACAAATGGCTGAGGGCTGAAATATGCTAATACGGGACAGTCCGTCAGTGGCCGTGGGCGGAGCATGAGCAATATGACATCATATTGCTCAGAAAATCCAAACGGCCTGATTATTGAGAGTGTTTAGGCTTTTTGAGGATTAAAAAGAAAGCAGTGAATGGATTTTTTTTTCATTGTATGGTGGTTCTGTCTACACTGCAAAGACGCATTTATATACAAAAACCATATAAAAGTGAATTTTGCATCCAATGACCCCTTTAAGACTGTGCTTGCGAGTATACTCGACAAAACGTGCATTTTGGCATAATTTTGCGTTTTTGTTTGTTCAAGCGATGTCTGATGCGGCTTTCTGTGCGTATGAGTCGTGTGTGTGTGTCACACAGACGGAAGATTCACAGACGTGCGCGCCAGCTCTGCAATGCATTCTCTTTTGAGTCTTATTGCGATTGAATAAGAACGTGATTGCTTGCCAAAGGATGATGGAAAAAATGGATACTGCATTAATTGCGTAAAATATTGTGTATGTTATTTAAATGTATAATGCATTAATGCATTAATTTTGGAAGGGGGGAAAAAACACGAAAATGTGCACAGATCCCACCTAAGAATGAGAGAAGTGGATGAGAAAAGGTGATTGCCAGAAGAGGGTGAGAGATGGAGAGCAAGAGGTCTGTGTGATCCAGCCGGTGCTGGCAGGAGAAAGAGGGGAGAGAGAGGTGGGGAGGACGGGCGGGAGGAAGAAAGGGGGGGGGAACATCGGAAGACAGCCACGTGGAGGTTTCTCTCAGTAGAGTAGCAAGAGGAAGTGGATCCCTGGGGTTAGATAAGTAGAACCAGGCCTGTACAATGACAGAGTGTTTGAACCGGCGGTCTGCTTTAAAACACAGGAAGCGACCGTCGGCACAACAATGGCCCTACACGGACAAACAGCATCTCTGTCCGTTGACAAACACAGCTCAGTGTGACTATCTCTCTCTGTCTCTCATAGCCGCGTCGTGTGAGGAGGGAGATCGGAGCTAATAAACTCTTGTTTGCTGTGATATGAGAAACAGTATATGAGCATCATAATGGGATTCTCGTAGAGAAAGAGTTGTTTAATCTCAACGGGAATTTTTCCTCAAACACACCGCAGCCTCGCCTCGACTCAGTATCTAAAGTTCACGCTGACCTTTGAGGGAATCATTCTTCTCTTGATGTTTGTGCATGTGTGTATACAATAAGATGAGCCTGCCTCCACCTGTGTGTTCTCCTCCCTACGTCACCTCAGCTCACATCGTACCAGCCCCAGCGTGCAGGAATGCCTGGATCTGAGCCAAGTCTCTGCTAGAGATGCACGTCAACCCCGACCTAGATCATCCCCAAGTCCAGCCTGGGAATTTACAGCTGCCGTCGCAAAACAGAGCCCAGAGAGAGACAATAGCACCATGTACAGGCCTTTGAAATCTCAACCAAGTACAGCAGCTTTAATCATAAGTATTAAGTGTAAGAGATGTATGAGCTCAGAGGACATAGAACAGTCTCTCCTAACAACCTCTTGGAAAAATAAAGCCTTTTTGTGATTTAACCTCGTATACACGGACTTATGTCATCATCGTAGGCAGCTCAGGCAAAGCAAAAGTGGGAAAAGGACATTTAAAAAGGAAAGTGATTAATCACATATCAATATCATTACGTTAAACAAACTTTTGGTCAAGAACTTAGTACTGTTTGACTACCCATTCATCAGTGTGTTGTTTTGGTTTTTAGCCCAAGAAACTCAAAAAGGAAGAAATAACAAAAAAGAAAGAAAAGAAAAAATAAAACAATCTGAAAAGAGAAAAAGAAATGGAAAGAGAAATGGAAAGGGGTTTTAAACAACTGAGGTTTAAATTAAATTACTCTTTTTTTTAAAAACAATAAATAAATTATTGTTATATAAATTATATTTTCTTAATTTTATTTTATTATATTCCTTTGGCTTTTTTTATATACAGTATGTATAGAGAAAATTAAAGCACCCATTTTCTGTTTATTTAAACTCATTTCTGTCAAGGATAATGAAATAAGATATTAAAGATCTCTCACATATGATATTTCTTTCCTACAGGAAGCCATCCACAATTTTAGCTGATTTTAATGGTACGAGGGCGAATAAAATAGAGAGTTGAATTGTCAAGGAGACTGGCTCTTTGTAAACAGGTCAGCGGAACACGAATCACTTGGCTTGATTAATACCGATTCTAAACAGCTAAGAACAACACAGGCTTGCCTTCCTGTTGGAGGCGGTGGCTTTTACATGTTCTTATTTGTGCGGCTTTACTTGTCTTACATAAGTAACACATTTTCTCTTTCAGATCAAGATTTACTTTGACATTTGTTTTTAATTGTTCCTAAGCCTCTCCCTTCAATCTCTGATGGTGCTTTTAAGTTTGTGCTTCAGTCACATAACAGTAATCCGGTCCCTGGACGGAATTAGTTGCCATATGAAATTTCTCAACAAGAGGCTTTTGGCTAAAGAAATAAACAAGAAAGTAAAACCTTGAGCTTGAAGTTCTGATAAGCCTCTAACGCTGTAATCTAAACATCTGTTATCTTTAAAACAAGTGACATTGTAATTCCTGAAAAGACAAAGTCTCAATCTCTCCGTCTCTCTGAGCTCATTGTACAAAATGTGAAAGGATGAAACAGAGAGAAAGGCAATTTAAAAGTGGTTTGATTTGGGCAACGGACAGTGCCAAACAACTCCGGAGAAAACCAGAACTGGTTTTCCGAGCCAGCGCTGTATTTTGTTACATGCCTGATAGTTTTATTTGGACCCCGTTCAGTCCCGTTTACAGAATCCAGTGATGTGATCAGTTACATCAGCAATAAAGGTCTAAAGCGCCGCTTAACATGTGAGCCAAAACAGTAGCGCTTTGATGGGGAGACTGGCTCTTTAAACCATGCACACGCTCCATGCTAACAGCGGGGAAACCCAATCCGTGCATGCTGTTTTACCACTCAACTTTTACGTCTTCTACATGAAGGCTGAAGAGCTTGTTTGGAGTACTAATTAACTCAAAAGCTGTTGTATATTAAGAGCACTGGGCATTTTTTGTAGAGCTAGCTCTAATGAAAACAGAGTGCCAAAGAACTGCATTAGCAAGCCTCCTCATCTCGCTTCCCATCGCATCGTACTCTTGCCTTACGACTTTCCCTTCTTCTTTACGACAAGCCATGGCCTCAAGAGACGGAAGTTAAATGGGTCACAAAGGGAGGCAATGGTAATGATATATGAAAACAAAGTCAGAGAAAATAAAAAAGCATAATAAGACACAGGTCCTAAGCCTGACTTTCTTGGTGTCCGTTTCTGGTCGTGTTCTGGTCTTAAAATTTGTGATTATAACCCAGTGTAACAGCAGCAGATAGAGACTGTCTCTTGTGTTTGATGCATGCTACAGACCATTAAGATCATTACAAATCACACTGTATCACATGGATCTAATAAACGTGGCAAGCAGGGCGGGGCCGAGAGCCGTGGGAACGGAGCGTGGTCGGTGGCGCGAGTGCTAATGAGCCACACCAGCCTCGAGTTTCTCACGGAGGAGCTCCAGGAGGAGAAAAGGAGCAACAACAGTGAAGGACGAAAGAGGTCTAGGCCTAGACTTTATGTTGTCTTTTGTATGTTTGTGTACTTTACTTTCGTTTTGTGTTTGAAAACTGTGATACATTAAAAACGTCTCTTAAGCTCACCAAGGATGCATTTATTTGATAAAAAATACAGTAAAAAAGTAATATTCTATTAATTAATATTATTACAATTTAAAACATGTTTTCTATTTTTTTTTTCAGTGTCACATGATCCTTAGAAAGCATTATCATATGCTGATTTGGTTCTCAATAAGCATTTCTTAGTATTATCAAGGATGAAAACAGTTGTGGAAACTGATTTTTTTTTTTTTTTTAATGAATAGAAAATTCAAAAGAATATGAAATAGAAATTATTTCTTTACTGTCACTTTTGATCAATTTAATGTGTTCTTGTTGAATACCAATATACATTTTTTTTTTTTTTTATAAAGACCCTAAACTTTTGAAAGGTGGTACACGCACACAATACAATATGACAGTAAACTATTACGCTGTATCTCTATTTTTTGGAAAGACTAGCTTGTTAGAGAAAAAGCTATAATATTTTGACAGCTTAGCTCATGTCATGCTGCCAAAAAAGTTATGTTAACATAGCTACTTATGTTAGCTACTCTTCAGTGCACTGCAGGAATGACAATATAGTGTAGCCCAGCTGTTTAGGATGAGCTCTGTCGTTAGTTTCCACTCGAAAAGGTAATTAAACTGTTCACACAAACTCTTACTCCACTGCTACCGTCTGAACACACAGTAAGCATGTAGGGGCCTGTCTACAGGAAAGTGAAGAGCGCTGATTTTCACACACATGGCGCGGTGGAGTGCGCATAACAGGCGTTAGTAGCACAGTGGCCAGTTCTGTGGGCTCTTCAACAGCACAAGCCTTTAACAGATTGGGTCTTTCTCTCGAGAAGTGCACTTCACTTGACAGAGGTTTTACGTTTTACTGCCGAGCTATAAATCTGTCGTGCTTCGGGCTGTGTAAATAAGACAGTGGTTTGTTTTTACCTGACACATCTGAGCAGACGAAAGTAAGAAAGGCAGATGGTTAACCTCACAATGAATGGTACAGCATTGAGAAGAAAACCTCCTGGATTCCATTCTGAGGGCCTCAAGCTTACGGCTTTGAAGTACATGTCAAATGCACAGGAAGATATGAGACGTGAAATAGAGAGTGAAAAGTGAGGACTGAGAGGTAAAGAATGAAATAAGTGTGTAAAAAGTGATGAAAAATGTGAGAGAAGACCAGCTGACATCATGGTGAATTGGGTGTGAATCTAGGAGAGAAAGGAGGAGTGGGGAATGTTGTACCTGTCTCCAATGAAAGCAAGCGGGAAAAAAATAAGAGGAAGAAAGTATCTCCAGGCATGGGCTGCTTTCATTGCCCTTGGCTTTTATGTGTATAGTGTGTGTAAAGACCTTGACCACTGCCACTGACCAGCTTGTGTACGTCCATGTCTCTGACTGGGTGGTCTGGTAACCTTGCTTGATGAAGCACCACATACCACACAAACCAACAGCCCTCTCACACACGCACACAAAGGCACACTCATTCTTCTGCTGCATCTTTCCCCCTTCTTTCTTCGCATTTACATCACATTTATTTATGGCACTCTTGTAAGCAATCTTTTTATTCTCCCTCTCCCATTTTGTTTCATTTCATATAATTGCTTGACGGAGGGGGGAAAAAGTGCAATCCACTTTGTGGCGAGAAAACGGATTTGGGTGACCACAGTGTGTACTTTGCAACTAATCCAATTCAATTATTTTAAGCAAAAAAGCAAACTTTCAATGAGCCTATTCTTGAAGCACACTTATAAAGAGAGACCTTCAAAAGATCACTCAAACTGACTTGAAGCAAGCAGCAAATATTTGCAAAAGGCAAGGTTTGTGCAATTTACGTGTCAACGCGGTATGTTTACAGGATTGTCGGCCGCAACGGAGTTCAAGCAAATGAACGCAAAGTGATTTTTCCAATATTGGACAATGGGAAACGGGGCTAACAGTAGCGCCTGTGCTGTTTTTCCAAAGCCGCTGCCACGTCACCGCACTGGGATGGTGTAATTTCAGAGGCATTTATCACCGGCTTTCATGTCTCAAACCCTTAGGGCACTTTTCCACAAAACATGCAAACAGGCACCACTTGGTGTCATTAAGCTTTCTCTCATTTCAGTTTTTTTTCTCTTCCTTCATTAATTAGGAAGTGATAATTATTCTACCCATCTATAGCCCCTTCCGACTTAACATTGGCCAATTATCCTGATTGGTGACAGTTATAACGTGATTGATGACAGTTTTAAAAACAAAGTAACGGTTTTTGACAGAAGCGCATAGGAGGAGATGAAGACTTGAAAGTCAAGCACTGACCTGGATCTGCTGCTGGAGGAGATTGATTTTGTGCTGTTGCTGCAGAAGTTGCTGCTGTTGTCTGGCAATCTGCGAAAGCAAAGTGATTCATTTAGCTGAACGCCATCAGAAACCTTTAACCCTGGCCTAAAACATTAAAGGATGTACGTTGTCATAGTCTATGAGAGAGCAACTGGATTTATTGTACCATGTATTTATGCAGACAGATAATATATGCAATCAGAGCTTGTGGGTAACATCTCTCGTTCACCAATTGACCCTAATGACTGTAATCAGAGGCCTGCTAATGTTTATTATACCCAGCTCCAGGCCTGGCCGGGGCGATGCGCCACAGGGTGAAAGACTGGCATGTTTATGCAACCTAGGAGTGGCCGGGTCTGCCCAAGGGTGGGCTCTCGACGTTAAGCGCATTGCATCCTCCCTCTCTCTCCATCTCTCCAAGCCCCTGCAGACTCCCCCGTTCCTCCTCCTCAGTTAGCCTGACAGCCTAGGTTTAAGTGTCATTTAATTTTCATTTTCAAATATAATTACAAAGTGTTCACTGTAAGATATCACCCGTCTGCAAATGTGTCAGGATTAATTTGTGCTGGCTTCTTCACTAGTGTCAACAGTTAATTACTGTGTCGTGTCTGGATGGCTAAATGACATCCTAACTTCAGGCTCCCCCTACCTCCCTCCCCCTCCCCCTCCCTTTCTCTCTAGCTCTTTTCTATCCTCTCCCTCCATTTTGTTTGTCATTAATGGAAAGGGATGCATTCTTGAACATTTGCGAAACTGTAAATTCCTGCAATAAACGTTTATTAAAATCAGCTGAGCATACAATGAAGATACAATCCTCATAAAGTTGATATTAATGTGGAGAATCGGGTGACATTAATAGGACGAATTCAGAAATTAGCGTATCCGCTTCAGGTAAACGCAGACCACATTAACATGCACCTATTCATCTGCATAATAAATTGACAGCAATTATATGGTTTCACCATAAAAAAAACTGTGAAGATGGAGATGTATCTTGTGCAACATTAACGGAGCTCATGAGCTGCTGATGCCTTCAGTACGCCTCATTTGATTGAGCTACACATGCTTCTCATGCAAAGTTTGAATTAATAGTGATCAATTTCCCTACCAATTTACATGCTTCCATATTTTATCAATTATTTACAATAACCATTACTTTGTGCATCCATCCTCACAACCACAGAGCCCGATTTAGAAAAATCGGAAACATCAAGCCATAAACTAAATCAAAATATTAAATTGCTAAATAGAAGGACTCATTAGCAATTTAAAAGCAAATAAGAGTAATTTTGTTTTAAATGCTTTTTCTGATAAATGAGGCTGTAAAATAAGAATATGTGATGCATGGCTGATAATATCTTCATTAGATAGCTTTAAACAAAACAACTGGGTTTATAGGACATATACATTATGAAGCCAGTGAGAGATAGTTTGGGGACAATTAGCTTCCTTTTAAATTATGATTGTGAATTTTAACTGAAGTTGAATTGAAATGACAGGAAGAGGAATTTACTGAATTGAATTGAAATTCAAAACAGTTAATGGATTCTGGGAAATGAAGTTCTCCCACACTGGTTCACTAACATTAATTAAAATGTTAAATTAAAAGTGAATTAAATATGATGATATATACAAACTAAGGACAAATTCCAAAGGGTAAAACATTAAAACAATTAAAATGTTACTATTTTAGTTAAAACTTGCAGTTTCAAATTTTTTTGAATTTCAAATAATTTCCAATTTACTTCCATACATTCCAAATTCAAGAACAGACTTTAATTCTGATTTGTTGAATTCTGACTTTTGACTTCTGAATGGCGCACCACCCTGGTTTGCACATTCTCACCTGCTCTTGCTGTTGGCGTGCTAGCTCCATTTGCTGACGTTGTTTCTCCATCTGCGAGGCGGCCAGTTTCTTCTGCTCATCATGGGCAGCCAGGAGCTGCTCTCGCAGGCTGATGAGCTGTGTGATCATGGTGGAGAGCTGTCGCTCCTTCTCTGCAAGACTTTCTGGAGTACCTGCGACAGAACACATGCAGTCAAACAAAAGAAACCAAAGGCAAGAACAGAAACAAAGTCTTCTCCCCATGACCCTGTACACTCTCCCAGCAGTGAAAAGAAAAGGTTTACATCTCATGTTACAACAGCCAGATGTCCCTCACCTCTTAAATATAGTCTCTATATGAATGCAAAGGTCAGTTATCCTAGAGACAGAACAGCAAACAAAGCAAGTGCTGCAAAACAGATCCTTGTTAATTGATCTGCACATCAGAGATATAAAAAGCTCCCACAATCGAGACGCTCATGGGATCAGCAAGTTCTCTCTCTCTTGAGAGGGCAGGACAGAGCCAGCAAATGCTGAGCATCCGAACGGATACAGTACGTATCAGTCAAGAGAATTCCTGAAGACCACAGAAGGCGGTCCGGGATGGAAACTCTAGCTCCTTCAAAGCCGAGAATGGTATCATCCAAACAGCCCAAGTATAACAACGGAAAGGATTCAATAAAAGTGCGAAGGTCGCGAGTCCCTCACTCTCTCTCTTTCCACTTCTGGTGATCGCGGCTTCTCTGAGAGATGGTGAGGAATGGAATTGTTCCTATTAAATAAGAGGAGCTGTCACAAAACGAGTGAAGGTGGCAGATTAGTGACAGACAATACAGGGCAAGTGTGTGTGCGTACTGGCGACAGTCGCATGACTGGAGGCGCTGCCATGTAATGACTGCTCTCAATTCTCATTAAGGGAGGAGTAGACACAAACACCTCGGAGCTGACATGCCTCTCGCAAACAGGGTCACCGTCACCTCTGTATTCTCTCATTATCTCTCTTGTGTCTCTACCCAAAGCATAATCACACCAGAAAATGTGCATGCCTCCTGCATGTCCTCCCATGAGGCTGCGTTGTACCTTAAGCTAATCAATGCTAAGTGATCCTGCCTCCGGACAGTAGGCTAACCTGCTGCTGCATGAGAACAGTACGATTGGCTTGGCTAGCAGCCAGCTCAGTGTTAAATTCTTTCCTGGGTGTCTTCCTGTGCTCCTCTGGCCACATCTGTCTTGAGTTTCTCTGAAGCGGCTCCCTGGGGCCCGCTCTAGTTCAACTATTTTAATTTGACTAAACACCTGATTTATTTTATGTCTCTGATGAGGAAGGCCGTTTGTCTTAATAGGGCCTGTCAACCTCCAGCCCCCATTCAGAGCAATTTACTGGCCGGGCCTGCACGGCAGCAATAAAGGAGAGAGGCTGCAATTCTCTATTTACCCTCTCTTTAAAAAAAGATACCTGAAAAGCGCCCATTCACTGCTACTGCATGTGGTTTCCTTGGGTCTGAATTGACTTTTTATTCAGCAGACTACACTTGTTGTGAATGGCTTATCTGTAAAATTGATACATTTGCTACCGATTTTATTAACCTTTGGCTTGAGCCATGAACAGCCGTATTTAGTGGCTGCTGCTGTCGGGACTGACATCTGCCCCCATGCACGCTCAGAAAGAGAAGGGGAGAGAGAGAGTCAGAAGAAGGTGGGGGTGGCAGAGCATCTCTCAGTGGACGAAGGGAAAGACACTTCAAGTCAGAAGGGCTGTTGGATGTCAAATAGCATAACTTGCCCCTCCTCCCAACAGAGAATCTCAGGGGCCTCTGGGGGAGGACAGGACTCATATCCTACTGAGGGGCAAACATCTGGACTCAATTCTGCCCACTCAGGAGCTCTCTGGACAACCCTCCAACTCAATCACACATTTCAATCACACAATCCGCTGCACTCGGTAATGAAATATAACAGTCAGGACTACACTTCCATAAGGATACATTCCGTAATTATATTTTTTCAAACACACACACATACACATATACATACACATATACATACATATACATATATATATATATATATATATATATATATATATATATATAGAGAGAGAGAGAGAGAGAGAGAGAGAGAGAGAGAGAGAGAGAGAGAGAGAGAGAGAGAGAGAGAGAGAGAGAGAGAGAGAGAGAGAGAGAGAGAGAGAGAGAGAGAGAGAGAGAGAGAGAGAGAGAGAGAGAGGGGGAGGTAACGATTGCATGCGTGTTACAGTAGCCAAGTTTTACAGAGAGGCCGCAGATTGTGGAGGACCCAGCACAGGTTCTGTGTATGCAGAGTGCTGGTCTGCACAAACACAAGCAGCATACTAACAGAGGCTCCATTGTTTCGTCTCCGGCTCGATTGTCCAGAGCTCACCCCTAACACCCCACCCCGCTACCAAAATGTCTTCCTGCTTCTCTCTCACCCCTGTTTTTCCCTCCTCATATTTCTGCCCTGTTCTGGTCCTACCTCATTGTTTTCTGACTAAAACAGAAAACTTCTCAGTGGATAATGGAAAGTTGAATGTCTTGAACGATGTGCACTTGAATAGCAAAAAATAGGCTAATATTTAACAATATTATACAAAAAATATAGCTATTACATAATCTAACATAAATAATAATACTGTTAAATATTGGTCTAATAACAGTCTAGTATGTATCTATATACTGTATGTATATAAACACAAATAAAGCATGAATAAATACTATATAAATACATTTAAAAAATAAAAGTTATTAAAATTATTAATACATTCAATATATTGCATATTAAAAATAAAAAAAATATTACTATAAAATAATGTGAGAAACATATTTTAAATCTCATAATTGAGATATATCAATACAAATGAATACATGAATTTACTTGTATGGATAAAACTCAATTGTGAGAATTACATGAGAATTGTGCTGTTTTGGTATAGAAAATCCTGTTCTTTCTGCATTGAATTATAGATTTCTTTTAAAAGCAGATAAAACTTTTATTGGCAGGGGAGCATGGGGGGAGCTCGCTCTGTATCTGTCTGCAGAGTGCTGACAAAGAGAGCAGTGGTGCATATTGCATTGCTCTTAACGGCAGTGAGTCTGGCTGCTCTTGTAAAGGTGTCTCCTTGCATTGTCGTTCTGGCTTGACAGGGTCTGGCCAGGAGATTTTAAATAATGAGAGAAGGTTAGGTTTGTCTAATTCATCAACGAGGACATAAGATTCCACTCAGGACCTTTGGCTGAGGGGGAAAAAGAAAGAATGGGCAAGAATATGCAAGAGAGGCGACATCAACAGAACATTTACCTTCCTCTCCCTTCGCTGTCACAAACCAGATTGGATGGCATTTCCAACAATGTCCAACTCGAATACCGGAGAGAAACAACTGCGACTGCAGTGAATGAGCGAGAGAGGGAGCTGTCAAAGAGAGGGGCCACCAGATAAAAGACACTTTGTAGGGGTGCGATTTGTTCTGTCCAACAGCCATTCTGCCACCCCAGGCCAACCCCACCCCCCCTTCCCCTCTAATCAAGCAGTCCCTAATTTGAGTTCCAAGTCCAGCACCAAGGGAAGAGAGGGCAGCTTGTTACTTTGAAGAGTCCCAAGTGAATAAGAGAGATAAAAGATCCAGGCACACACTAGGAAGAAAGAGGAGGAAAAAAAGAAAAGGGGCGAAAGAGGGAAAAACTCTCTATTCTCTTCTCTTCCTTTGGATGGGACAGCTGAACCATTATGACTAAATTTGAATGACTTTTTTCCCCCCCTAATGTCCGAATACTGGAATTTCT
Organism: Abramis brama; assembly: GCF_963993115.1. NCBI lineage: Eukaryota > Metazoa > Chordata > Actinopteri > Cypriniformes > Leuciscidae > Abramis > Abramis brama. The sequence goes on along the minus strand of NC_139965.1, from coordinate 23,186,311 downwards.
TTGTCTCTCCATCAGTTGGCTTTTGTGGATACTCCCATATGCTGCGAGCCCATCCTAAGTAAATTAAGAGGGCTCTAAAAGCAGCGATTGTGCCCGAGCCGGGCCCGGACGCGGGCTGTGCATAGCTGGCGTGCTTGACATGGCTGGCAGCTAAGGGGCTGTGAAAAGGTATGTTCTCTCATCTGAACCAATAATAATAAAAAAATATATTTTTAGCCCAGCGATACATACACACAAGGACTGCGATTTATGGTCCCCTTTTATGTGAAGAATCTCTGTCTCCATTGTCAATGTCAATACCAAATAAGAGAGATCAAATCAAGATGACAAAAAGGGAATTAAAAAATATATTTGATTGTTTTGTCAGTGACCTCAAAGTGAGCACGGTTAAATCACTATTAAGACTGCAGAACCTTGTTGCATCTAAAGACAAGACCCAATGGTAAACATGCAAATAAATACAACTGCATAAAAGCACAAACAATTAAACAACAACTGATACCTAAAATATATGTTTAATAAAAAAATACTAATATAATACTATATTACAATAAATAATTGATATAATATTAATTACTCTTAATAATTACATAATTTATAAAATATAAACTGAAATTAAAAGAATAATATGAATAAAATATAACATACACAAATATATAATATGATATTTTTAATGATAATATTAATAACAACATTTAAACAAACATTTAAAATTAATCACATTTGTGCTATTGAATGATAAGCAGCATATTGACTAATATGGCATTAATAAAATGTTTTTTTTTCCACTTTCTCCTGAATTGAGATGGTATGACCAACAGATGTTTTACCTAGCCTTCTGCCCCATGCGAGGATTGAAACCCTGCTGATCCTGCCAATAAAACTTCATTAACTAGCATGCACCAGGACCTGCTAGCACATGTAAGCATATGGCAGCCCAAATCATCAACTCAAAAAACCTTTCAATGCTGCATTAAAATTTTGCATAATGCAAATTTACAGCTCTTGTCCAGGCTATAAAAAAGGGCGAACGTCTTGTCCTCAATATACACTAGTGCCAAACGAGATACAGTACTGTGAGCATTTAAATGTGATTAGCTGTGCATTTTAGCATGTATGGCCAAGCCTGCACAGAAGCTTAGCAACCAAAACACAGTATTTAAATCTGTTCTGGATAATTCTACATCATTTCATTTACATACTGTCTGTGTGATAGCAGACTATGAATACTACTCTGAGTATGTAAATTAAATACACTCCATTACATCTTACTACACACTCTCAACAAGGATTTGTATTTTTTCCCATCCCATCTCGAAAACACTACACTGTAAAAAATTTCCTGTAGAAATTACAGTAACTTACTGGCAGCAGTTTGCCAGTAACTTACTGTAAATTAAACTTACAGTAAAAATACTGTATTCATATTTACAGTACCATTTAACTTGCTGTAAATATGTACTTGCAGTATAATATATTTTTTACTGTAAAACACGTTATGGTCTTTTCTCCAGTAATATATTTTAATACAATAAAAATATTACTTTACACTGTGAAATTTACTGTAATTTGTTGTCCACTTTTACTATTTATTGTAAAACTGCACAAATTATTGTATTTCAACAGGTCTCAGTAGTAAAAACTAGTAAATAACTATAAAAAGAAACAAAAGACTGGTTAACTTCTTTTATTGATTTAATTGTTCAATTGTAATACTTGAAATAACATTTTAATTTTCTTGCAGATTGTACTTTCAGTTTTCCAAAAACTTGAAAACATTTCATTTATACATAGAAGTTTCATATTAAGAGCATTTTAAAACAATTCATGAACAGATTCAGTCATAAGAACAATCTTAAAAATGTACAAATTCAGAAAACTCCTGTGTAGAATGTATTTGCTCTGAGTAGCTTAATAGTTTTGCCAGCTGAAATCCAGAAACTCCTTAATGAAGGAGGAAACATGAGGGTTCAGGCCAGAGTCCTTCCTTTGCACCATCTTCCCACTTCTTCTGCTGACCTGGAACTTTGAGGAGCACTTGCTGTTGTCAGGGTTAATCCTCACAATGAACCTTTACATAACAGAAAAAAATTGATCATTTGATGTGTAAAAATGTCTAACAACACAACCAAATACAGAAATGTGCTGCAAATGGTACAGAACACAATGGAAATATTTCCAGGGGACCCCAATAAGTGACAAACCCGGATGGGGCATGCTTAGTGCTCAATGTCTACTTTTTTTTTTCTTGCAAAACATACAGAGATGACATGTTTATGACATACAAATTTGTATACAATATACAAAATGTAAAAAGAACATGAGGGTAAGATATTAATCTATACATCAGTAACATTGTAAAAAAAAAATGTAATGTTATGTTTAAATAAGTTTCATAGGTTGTAAGGTAATGTATAGGGTCCAAAGATGAAACAGCCATTTTGAGACACTCACACACAGATAAATAAAGCATATTATTAATTAATATTCATAATAGCATGATTAATAAAGGCGTATAATGTCTCCACAGAGACGCCACAGTGTTTGCACACGAACATTGCGGGTTTTACTCTAGCACTATATACATGACGTGCATTTATGGGGTAATCAGTTAACGGCAAGCGATAATAGCGGGGGAAAAACGACTGACTTTAAACTAAATCCACAAAAGCTTTGTTGTTCGGCCAACAGTTCACATTCACTCACCAGCTCCTGACGTGGTCAAACCCAAGGCAGAGACCCGTTAATGTCCATATTTTGACAGTGAAACGTTCAGAAAAGGGAAAGAAAGAAACATGAATGTTTGCATAGTGTCACCACAACTCTCTCTAGCTCTCTTCACAGCATAAATGTGAGGTGACTGCGCACCGTTAAGTGGCAGCGTTTATTTATTTATTTATTTTTTAGTTAAACCATAAATATAATATATGTAAAGTAAAAGAAGGAATATTTGTACACACCTTTGCATCTGACTGGTTCTTCTCGCATCTGTGTGTCTTCGTTTTCTTCTTTCTCCAAGCGGAAATGAAAGCTTTTCTGTGATTGGTCAGGTTTCGCGCTCATTTTTTTTTTTACTGTATTTAGATTTACAGTAAATTAAAAATACTGTAGGGCAATTCCACGCAAAACTGTCACATCCATAACGCCAACACAATGCCATGGTATTTAGTTGGCGTTATGGATGTGACAGTTTTGCGCGGAATTGCCCTGTATTTTAGTGGCGCCAAGGGGATATTTCCCAAAGTGTAACTTTAAAATACAGTAACATGCTGTATAACTGTCCTACAGTAAAATACTGTTCATTTTACAGTTAAATACTGTGTAATTTACAGACATTTCTAACAGTGTAGATTGACACCAAAAGTCAACAGAGTGGCTCTTAAACAGAGACACACTTCATGTTCTTGACGTTCATGGGGCACTTTAATGCAGACTAATAATCTAATGACGACAGCAGCGATGCTCGCGAGTGTAATTAAGATAATGCAAGAGCCCCGCTCTTCTCCCAGCATCCTCAGCATCACACAAACCTCTTCATTAAAGAGTCCAACCGAAATAACAGCTCAACCTGACCACATAACACACACACACACAGACAGACGCGGGACAGAGAGCTCCTGGTGTGCATTTTAATGTTTCTCCTATCAGAGTTTATCGACGTCGAGGTCACCGCTGAGAATGAAACTGTCCTTGAACACACACGTTTAAAATCGCCCATTCATCACTCACTTAGATGCCTTGACCTCTTCCTGTTTTATTATTATCATCATTAGAGAGAATAAAAAACCTTGATTAAACCTAACAACCATTCAAGGCCTAGTTTGTTCTCTGTGCTTGTGTGCCTGTGCATAAAGATTTCATTAGTAGCAATGTACATCCCCTTAGGACCCTGGGGCTTGGGGAGGAGTGGAGACAGAGTCCGGAGACTCGACTGTAGTCGGAAATCCAGCGTGACATGCGCTAAAGCGACCCGGGCATGGCCCTGCCAGCTCTTAAACAGCATTACACGGCCGTGAGCAGAACATTAGCTCTGCGACCCGTCCTCTGATAAACATTAGCTATCCCAACACTGCAGTACACAGAATTAAACCTGTGTTTGCTAGTGGCACACGTCACGCAAAGATGTTTCTAATTTGTGAATAATTGCATTATTGGGTTTCACCACCTCTGAGCAACTGTAGCTAGAGCTTGTAACAGTGTAGGACATTGTGAATGTACCTAATAAATGAAAATATTTGCCTAGCAGGAAAGCTTAAATGCATGCCCTGTGGTTTAGTGTTCAGAGAAGTGATTTTCCTCAGGTCTGAACCATGTGTGTGTGTGTGTGTGTGTGTGTGTGTGTGTGTCGGGCTTCTTCGATGGCTGTCTTCCCCTCAACGCGCTCCTGTTCACAAGCACTTTCAATAACACCATGCGAGGAGAGGCAGCAAACAAGGTGTGCCTTTCTACAGCCAAACACCACAAGCTAAATTCCTCAATTCATTAGGAAAGAAACGGAGCACAGCTCTCCCCGCATTCATCTTGCAAATGTGGCCCAAAGAATAATAATTTACAGTGGCTCATATTTCACTTGGGTACATAAGGGCAAACAGTTTGACTATTGAGGCGTTAGGGAGAGAAAAATGCAGAGCGTGCCACTAGAGGAAGGGGGAGATGAAGGAATATTTCAGATGCTGTGATGGGGGAGAAGGTTTCCTCTCCCTCGGTCAGAAACAATGCCTAAAACGGTTTCAAATCTGGTACAGATCAACTGTCAGTAAGCAGACAGAAATTTGCTTTGTTTTTCCTCACTTCAAAAGATGCTCAATTATTTCAGTAATAGACTTGAACTAAAAATGTGCACTGATTAAACTATTTTATTACAATCAATCTCATATTTGTTTTGTATTTTTAAAAGTTCACTCAATATTTAATACAATTCTCTGTCCTATTCTCCCCCCACTATCTTCACTATCTTGTTTCAAATCGCAGAAACTTAAGTAAAGTCAGTTATAATTTTATTTTCAAATAAATTCCTTAAAGTGCAATACAATATACCAAACTCAACATAAATCTACAATAATTAAATTACATAAAATGTGTATTAATGAATATTAATATTTAGATTTATAAGAAATATATAAAGCATATTAATATCCATTTATATAATACAAATATATGACACATATAAATAAAATATATAAATGAATACAAACAATTAATATAAAATAATTTCTATCTGAGGATGTTTTTTTTTAAATCCCACGAAACTGAATGAAACAGTAAAATGAATGAAATTTAATTTTTTTAATAAAATAATGATTATTATTTTTCCTTACTATCTAATGTATAATTATTTTGTGTTTTTTAAATGGAATAGCAATGCATTAAAAAGTGCACCGCAATGATAAAAAAGATATTCATGCTTATCCCTGAGTGTCACATCACATACTGTATCTACACTAGCATGGGTTCTCTGCCTTTATTGGAGCCATTAAGAATAAAGCTGACGTTAAATTGAATAATCATGTTTTAAAAGTAAATCCAGCTGCTGGAACAATCGGCGCTCTGTACCCTCACAGTCCGCTCTCTGTCCAAGAGCGCCTAAGCCAGGTAAGAGTCACATCGAAATCACCCTCAGCCCTGCCGCTCTCTTAAAAAGCTTCTACTTATCTGCCAGCCACAGGACTTTCTCTTCACAACCATGTAGACGACACTCAGAAATTGATTTGGTAAAGAGCGAGGGACCCCTTTTTTCACATAGCAGCTATAGTCACCACTTTCACGCGGTCACACAATGCTGAGATTTCTGATTTTCTGTCCTTTTTTTTTTGGTTTCCGTTTGGATACTCTGCTCTTCCGAGTGCATTTTGACTTCCAGTTGTTTCGTCGCATTTTTTAAACAGTCAGGGACATCTGAATGTTCAAGGCGAAAGAAACAAAACGGCTCATCGGCAGAAGAGCGGAGCTCTGGTTGACTAATGAAATCCATTAAAAAGACAAAGACAAATTAAAATTCCACTACAACATTTCCTGGAACACATAGAATAATGAACCTGGGGTGCAGGGGTGCCAATGTCTTTAATTGTATGAAAAATTAAATGTAGCTGAAGTGAATCAAAGCTTCTAATACAATGTCTTAAATTGCACCAGCAGCACATCTTTGCATTAAATTTGGTCATTAAAACTCTCTTGCATATATCTGATGTGTTACTCTGTATATGTCTCTCCCTCTCTCTCTCTCTAACAATCAAACAGGCAGTGCTGTGGTTTGGACGTCCTCCAGACATCCTGCTTCTCCTGCTTTGTGGTTTTGTTTTGTAGATCTCATCTCTCTCTTCACCGTTCCTCCTGATTGACAGCTGAGCTCAGGTATGAAAACAAACACAGCGCTCCAGCGACGGCGGGTGAAAAGCGATCCGTAGCTGACTCCCTTTTACGCCCTGTACCCGCTACCGCTGCCCCTAAACCCTGTGCCGATTTCAACACGGGGCTTAAAGAAAACATAGTATTCGGCAACAATTAAGAGCACTCAAAAACAATTCTGGCCTTCCTCTCAAACTAATGCATCAAATAACCAGATATAATTGAGGTTTTTTTTAGATAAACAGAGCTTAAAAACTACTTAAAATATAAGAAACATCCAAACTGAAAAAAAAAAAGATCTGGTATTTGACTTTGTTTACTTGTTTTGTGCAACAGAGTTGGGCAGGTCCGGACGTGTCAGTGTGTTTTAGAAAACAGTCTAAGTGTTCTCAGAGTTTCAGTTTTTTCCACTCTCTCTCCACCATTGTTCTTCATTCCCTAAGGCAATCAGTTACTTTTGCACCTCCTAAACTCTTTCTTACCACAGCGCAGTGTCTCGACAGGTTCACAAGGTGAAAATATGTAAAGGTTTTAAAGAACAGCTGCGGAGATTTCAAAAGCAGTGAGAAACTTTATTTTGTTCCAACATAGTTTGGCGGGGACAGTGATTCCCAGCCGATTTATTTATCGAACAAAGATCAAAGGCGGGTTTTTGTAGTGCGATGACAATAGCACAAAGAAATGTGGGTAGAATGCACAATGCCATCGGTTCAGATATGAGAGCAAAAACAGCAAGGCCAAACAGGCAACAGCCTCCTTTTCATCCTCGTGCCATCTTTTATCCAGCACTCTCCTCCATTAATTTCAAGCTGGAGGAACGTGTGGCCTTTGTATTGATTTTTTAACCCGACTATTAATGCGCTCTCTGATTTATCATAACACTTTAGATCTTAATCATAAGTTGTGTGTTTTTTCCCTTTTACAGCTTGGTGCCTTTGTTTGTGTATTAATTAAGCAGACCGTGTGTGTCTCCAACCCTGAGCTTCCTTTTTAATTGCCCGTATTTACATCAGGCCGACTTCAAACGCAGAGAGAGACATTTTGTAAGGGGGAGCACAAAGGAGGCCTTTGAAATGTCTACAGTCATATGAAATGGCAGGCTAATTAGAAACCTTAGGCTGCCGGTATGATATGAAAAGTAATTCTGTCTGTTTCTCTACAGTCGCCCGCAGCCTCGCTGGAAATCACGACGGAGGCCACTGGTGGGGTATCATCAACGCCTTCTACCTGTTTATACCTTTTAAACATGACCTCACCCAATGCCATTTATCCAACAGAAAAATACCCTGTAATTTAAAAAGATCTCCTTTCAAAAGGCTAAATCTTTCCTCGCCATTTTCTTCGCTGCACTTTGATCTACGGTGCCACATAACAGGGACAGGTACAATGAATCTGGTTTACTGAGATGTGATTTACATTTGGGGGTTCATTAAGGTTATTGCCAATGAATGCACTTATTAGAATGTGCGACTGTTTCTTTTTCCCCTCTTCTCCCCCCACCTCCACCCCTCCTCCACCCACACACCACAGAGAGTAGGTCTAATCCAATAATTAAAACCAAGGACAAACGTTTTTCATAATTCTAAACAGTGCAGGGATGGAAAAGAGGCTTAACCATTAAGCGAGGGAACAAAAAACAATAACACTTCTCTCCAATGTTATTACCCTTGCAATCTAAATCCAGCTATTAACTGCCTCCTAAACGTCTTCTCCAATAAAAGCGTCCTGAAATACTGATGTTATAACATAGAGGATATTCTAACCGTTATGACACCTGCACCTCACCCAACAAAAAAGGCTGTTATTGAAACACGTGATTGTAAATCAAGAGTCAATGTAAAGCTCTGAGGATATGGGGCAGATTGGTGTCGGCAGGAATGAACGGCAAAACCAAGTGTGCCAGAGAAAGCGAAGAGAAAGAGAGTTAGAGATAGTGAGGGAGGAGTGTGTGGCTGGAGCCGGGCAGAACTAGTGTGTTATCAGAGAACCGGTGCAGTGCCGTCTCCTGCTACATAAACACGTCTCTGTAACAGCCAGTGCTAAGACCTGCTCATGGAATAAAATAAAAAACAAAAAGCATATCCCATGAACACCTTCAGTGGGTAAAAACAGTGTATGGGCCGCACTATCTTTCAATACAAACACACCCATGCAATCATCTCCCCTTTTCTCTGTTTATATCAAGCCCACCTTTGCATGCGTGTTCAAACATTATAGAAATGTATTTCACCAGAATACACAGAATTCTGTCTAATTTCCATTCCAGGAGATAAATAACAAAATATAGCTGACATAATGCACATTGAACTCATTTAACAGTCATGCTGAGAAGGAAGAGGTTAAAATAGAGATAGGAAAGATAAGAGTGAACAGAAAAGGTTGCTTTCTGATATTTTTCTGCCATATTCTGGCACGTGGACCACACCATTCTTTCTTAATTTGATGGAAACACATTTGTAAGCGTTACCTTTAATTTCTCCTAACAGCTCGCCTGTGTTGAGTCGCTCCATCTTTTCTTTCCAGTCTTTAGAAAGGAGTTTCTCCATGCAGGAGGATTCTGAAACACAGGCGACATCTCAGAATTAAACTGAATGCATATACAAACGAGGAAAGTAAAACCATTTAACTTTCAGGCTGTATTCTATGCTTCTCACATAGTAGATTTAAAGGTGCAGTGTTAAGATTGACAGCTAGCGGTTTGAAATGGGTACTGCAGTTCAAATTCAAAATACTGGAGAGGGTTGTTTCCCCTGCCCCTCCTCCTCAGACTCAACGCGCAACGCGGGTTTCCAGATTAAGGACAAGCAACAGGAGCGAGCGCAATTGACAATGGAAGGCGAGGAGATATTCACACTTGCAAGTTGATGAGTGGGCTTGGCTTTTTATGCCGAGGTATTTTAGGTCAGGTAGAATCTGCGATCTCTGACCTAGTTTGTTTGCTGGCTTCGATGGCTGTAATACGCTGTGTTTTCCACCAACTGGCAACTATTGGGTAAATTGGCAGTGGGCGAGACCAAAACAAAAACAGATATTCTGACACGGAATTTAAAGTAAAATACAAAAGACACCTATATTTTAAAGTAAAATAACTGGCTGTAGCATTGTTTTTCAGAGAAACAAGTATGTGAACTTAGCATCTCTGCAAACATATGGTATTTTTATGCTTTAGTACAGTCAAATAGTTACATTCAGCACCTTTAATGTTAAAAGGTCAAACTATGAACACAGGTACAGTATAAATACAAAAATACAATTTATAAAGTACTGCTCTATTTAAAAAAAATGCAAAAAAATGCTAAAATGCTTACAAATCATATTAGATCGAATTACCACAAACACAGTTTGAGTGAACTTATAGCACAGACAACTGCAGTAAAGAGGCATTTATATGGCAGTGTGCATTGAAATACTGCACTGAAAATTGAAATACTGCAGTGTGTCTTGAAAATCTCTCAAATCCATAGCTTTGGGTATGACCCACAAACCTTGAGCAACAAAACTATTTGTGCTCATAGAAAAAAAAGAGGCGACAAAGAAAGAAAGAAAGAAAGAAAGAAAGAAAGAAAGAAAGAAAGAAAGAAAGAAAGAAAGAAAGAAAGAAAGAAAGAAAGAAAGAAAGAAAGAAAGAAAGAAAGAAAGAAAGAAAGAAAGAAAGAAAGAAAGAAAGAAAAGGGGGTTGGGACCTTCCCATTCAAACGATGTGCTGAGCAAAATGAAAGAAACAAATTCCTTCTACTTCACAGGAAAGTGAATATTACACACACCTGGCTTTCAACAGCCATGATACACGATAACTGTTCTGATGGCTGGACCGTGGTAATAAAGTGAAATTCTATTGAGATCAGTAGCTGAGTGCATTACAGTAGAAAAGTGTGTCAGCTCAGTTCATAAAGAGTACTATGTGTGATGTCAAAAGGTCAGAAAAAAATTATTTAAATTCTAAAATAATAAACACAGTGGTTGGTAACTAGATTAAATGCTATAATGCAATATTTTCAAGTTAGGTCAACTACATTCTGTGAAAGTGTCCAGGTGAATTTTTTTCTGCCTCAGAGTGTAAAAAGATCTTCTTTATGAAAGGTACTAAATTTATTTATTTTTTTGTATTCAAAGGCCAGGTACGGAGTTTCTTCAATTCTCAATCGTGCACATACAGAGAGAAATACAAAGATGAACAAGCATATAATATGTAGATAATGTGGGACGTGACCCCTTGTCCGCTGAAGGTCAACCGGAGAGGCTGAGAGAGTGATAAGAACAAGACGCCGCACAAAGAAAGACATTAAAAGGGAAGGTAGACAGGGTGAGATGGGCCCGCTTGACTGGCCCCGCACAGCCGGCAATGATGAAAACAATTAACATTTGTCTGGCAGACAATGAATCAGGAGGAGGAATGGCTGGAATCCGCAGAGCTGCGGCCCCGAGGTCATTGATAAAGAACACACTGCTCACCAGCAAGAGCTTGAAGCTCACAGCCTGGGTCAGCATGTTCCCACCGCACAATCACACACACACACACACACACACACACAGGACAGAAAAACACCCAGTCAAATGCAGTGGACAGAAAGAAGAGGAATCAGGTGAAGTGTTCAACAGACTCAAACATCAGGCACAGTTTAAAGTGAGAGACAGTATTAATATATCAAGAACAGATCTCTACCTTATCCAAGCTGATGAGCTCTTTGCAGGCCATGACCCCTGAGCAGAGGGGCTGCGGGTCTCATGTTGCCATTGGATGACATCATGGACAGGAAGAGAAGTTTGTTCCCTGTGTGAAAGGCTAAAGGGCACGGGGCTAAAGCAGACATTCTTCCACGCCGCTGGCAGCCCTCCGGCACCGTAAGCCATAGTTAAACCACTCGTGCACACAATGGATCATTTGTGAACACACTTTGCCAAACAAAAGGGCACAATTCATGAGAATGGGAATGACTTTGGCTATTCTGTTGTGTGTGCTTTGTGTCTGCGTGTATTGTAGTCATACAGTATCTTGAGGTACTCCAGGCCATAGAACATTCCGAATGAGTGACATCATCACACTCATGAATGTGGTGTGATGCGATCTTCATCTCATGCCATAAAAATTGATGTTGCAGCTATGCCTCTATTATTGTGAGCACTGCTTTATCTTATTCACTACTTAAAAAAAAGAAATACATATGTAGGCATGTTCCGCCAGAAAAATCACAATGTGAGATATAAAGTCATACTGAGACATTTAAATCACTTTGTGAGATATCAATTAGCAATTGTGAGAAAGTTGCAATTGTTGGAAAAATGTTGCAATTATGAAGTACACTACTGTTCAAAACTTTGTGGTCAGTAAGATTTTTTTTAACGTTTTTGAGTATTTGTGACCCTGGACCGCACGGGTTTATTTGTGGCAATAGCCAACAATACATTGTACGGGTCAAAATTATCGATTTTTCTTTTATGCCAAAAATCATTAGGATATTAAGTAAAGATCATGATCCGTGAAGATATTTTGTAAATTTCCTACCGTAAATACATAAAACATTTATTTTTGTGAGTGAATGCAGCACAATCGCCAACATAAATGAACAACTTTAAATGAGATTTTCTCAATGTTTCGATTTTCTGCACCCTCAGATTCCAGATTTTCAAATAGTTGTATCTCGGCCAAATATTGCCATATCCTAACAAACCATACATAAATGGAAAGCTTATTTATTCAGCTTTCATGTGATGTACAAATCTCAATTTGTGACCCTGGATCACAAAACCAGTCTTAAGTCGCACGGGTATATTTGTGGCAATAGCCAACAAAAAATTGTATGGGTCAAAATTATAGATTTTTCTTTTATGCCAAAAATCATTAGGATATTAAGTAAAGATCATGTTCCATGAAGATATTTTGTAAATTTCCCACCTTAAATATATAAAACATTTATTTTTGTGAGTGGATGCAGCACAATCGCCAATAGAAATGGACAACTTTAAAGGCGATTTTCTCAATATTTCGATTTTTCTGCACCCTCAGATTCCAGATTTTCAAATAGTTGTATCTCGGCCAAATATTGTCCTATAATAAAACAAACCATACATCAATGGAAAGATTATGTATTCAGCTTTCAGATGATGTATAAATCTCAATTTAAAAAAAATTACCCATAAGACTGGTTTTGTGGTCCAGGGTCACATTTTATGCTTGCCAAGGCTGCATTTATTTGATCAAAAATACAGTAAAATAGTAAAAATATGCAAATAGCAAAGCTGAAATTATTCCAGTCTTCGGTATCACGTGATCCTTCAGAAATCATTCTAATATGTTGATTTAGTGCTCAGTCACCATTTCTTCTTATCAGTGTTGAAAACAGTTGTGCTGCTTAATACTTTTGTGAAAACTGAGAAACCTTTTTCAGGATTCTTTGATGAACAGAAAGTTCAAAAGAACAGCATTTATTTGAAAGATTTTTTGTAGCAATGATAAAAAGTCTTTACTTTGACTTTTGGTGAATAATAAAAAAAAAAAGTTTACTGGCCCCAAATTTTGAATGGAATTGTATAATGTTGAAATTGGGAGAAAAATGATCAATTACCAAAAATATTACCTTCTTTTTGTTAAACAAGCTTCCATAAATCTGGGTATATTGGTAAATAGAAATCAAATGTGTGGTTTTTTATATGGGCATAAACATGTTTGACTGCTTGCAGAGAGAGTCCATGTGATGGCCACTGCTGTATTACAGGGCAAGGTTAGATCAAGGGGAGGTCACATTTTCTTTGATTCTCCATTTCCTCTATTTCAGAGGAAACAACAGGACACCTCCGTTTGGGTCATTCTAACATTATTTCTACTTTATTGACTTTCCCAATCCAGGTCTCACAGTTTGTTTCCTTGACCTTATAAGGTGCTTTGACCCTGTGTTTTGTGTGTGTGTGATTGGGGTCTTTTGGGGAAAAAAGCGCTTCCAGTCACAACACTTCTGCCCTCAGATAATAACCACATACATACGACACGCATTCCAACATATACATATGAATACCAAATAGCAGTACATTCTTTCCTCTAGGCTGGAGAAAAGAACTGGAAACAGAGAAACTTCCTTTTATGGCACAGGGCCGGGATGGATCTGTCCTGGGGGTTAAAAGGTTTTAGGGAAGACTTTTCCCATATTCCTCCTCTGCGTCTTACACACACACACACACACACACCAACACACGGAGCAGTGCACAGATGCTTCTCCAGCACTTGATCATTAAGGAATGCACCAACTGTTGGAGATAATGCGGTGCCAGCTCCCATTCTGCTCCACTCTGCCTCCCCTGAGAGTGGCCGCTCCCTCACTCCTACACACACACACACACACACATTACAGCTGGAATGTGCCAAAGCTGTCCTCCACAAATTTTTACCTGAGCGAGGTGAGGAATGTCCAGCATTTGAGGAAGATGGACCGAAGACGCTTGCAAAAAGCAACCTGTCCACAACTGTCTGAAACTATATGGCTCTTTCTGCATTTTCATGCGAGGATACTTTAGGAAAACAAGCAGTTAATGAGACAGACGTCTGGAGTTTTTCAAAGTACCCTTATAAAGCTAGAACATTTGAAAGGAATTTGGATTAATAATAAGGGGATATTTTTTGCACAATTTCCCAAGTTGCATTCCATCTTCTCCGGAGAGAGCACTAATGCCAATGGAAACACTGCTTAACATCTGGATAATACTTAAATGTCATACTAACATATTACCGATGTAAAGAAACAAAAGTGGACCATTCATTTTGAAAAATCAAACAAAGCTTCAGCCACATCCATTCATCTCTCAGCACTGCTGCTACTTCAAATGAGAAACGCAGCACAGCTCATTGAACAAGGTACATTTCCTTCCCACATTTAAATTCGGATTTCAAAATACAAAGAGTTCAGAGACAGTCTGACATTTATAGACTCTGAAAACTGAGGAGGAAGTGTGGAAAAGACTTGTACTTGTCTGTAAAGGCCTGTCAGAGGCCTAGAATGAGCAGATAAATAAAGCAAGCACTGACTTTATTGTCGTTATCCCACGGGACCCCCAAAAATCTCCTCATGCCCTCTCTCCTCTCGGATAAAGCGTGGCGTGGCTCAAGGGAAACCAATTCAGCCCAGATGAGATTGGAATGAAAACAATAGCCCATATCTGTATCCTTTTTGCATTTTCCCAGGGTTCCCCCATCTCAACAGACGGCTTAGCCCCTGCCACAACGGACCCAGAGCAGCTTTCTCGGCCCTTGCCCGTCCCACTGATATGACATGGCACGGGCACTGGGGAGAGGGCTTGGAGGACGACCCACTGATCTAGAACCTCCTGGGAACTAATTCTAAGAGACGAGAAGAAGAGACAATGAAGAGAGAGAAACAGAGAGACTTGTCTCAGTGCGTGTGTTGACACTCGGGAGACTATCCCTGTCAAAACACCAGGATTAGAAGGCAGCACACTCGGGCAGAATAAATAGCATGTCACAATCCTTTTTCTGGCCCGATAAAGCCAAAGCCCCTACTCTATGAAAGTGCCATTATAGTTGTAAAGTCAGAGAGACTTACTGATCTCAGTGCAGGAATGGGCATTTGAAGAGATGTGACAACCTTCCAGTGATTCCTTGACATAATGGATGAACTACACCTGGCCCCTGCGTATCTAACCACTCATCTACGATCCGATCTCGCCAGCTCAGTTTTCTGCCAGAGAAATCTTGCTCTTCTTCACAAAGCAGCTCAATTAAGACACCTACAGCAAAGATCCGCTGACAAGATTACGCCGATGGTCTTAAACAGATGAAAAGGAAGAGCAGCGCTCATAAATCTCAGCAAAGATTCAGTGTAAACAGTTTTCATCACTACATGGAACACGGAGCCAAAATTGCATGTCTAACAAAAACCATAACAGTGGAAAAGTAAAACACAGGTAGCATTTGGCACTGACATGTCATGCTTAACCATTATAAAATATTTATATGTATTTCACAATATTAAAATTTTACTGTATTTTTTAATAAAATAAATACAGCCTTGATGAGCATAAGAAACTTTTAATTAAAAAAATTACAAAATATTGCAGATGCCAAACTTTCAAACAGCAGTGTATAATATATCATTTTATATGATTTAAACTTATTTAACATTAATACATAGTGCTCAAGTCAACATTTTACAATTTCAATAATCTTTGGAATAATGTCAACAGTACAGAAATTTAAGTGACACTAATTTCTCTAGTCTAACTGCCTTAGAACATTCAAGCTAAATAAATGTAATACAGTTATATAGAAATCTACTTCAGTTAATGTCATTAATGACCTCCACGGCTATGTACAGTATGTGAGATGAAGCTGTGTCATGTCCCTGAAGATGCAGTTGTGCTGAGCGGAGAGGGTGTACCCCCATCCCGACAAGCCCTGCCCTGTGGCAGACAGCCAGAACATCTGCCAGCACCCCCAGGTCTCACACCGCCACTGTAATCCCCTCCACAGGAAGCTGCTCTTCCCCCAATCAATCCTTACACTTGAGAAATGAGAGAGAGAGAGAGACTCTCTACTGAAACACTCCACTTCACAGTATCATTACAGCTGTCCTCAGTGAACTGCCCTATTGTCCCTGTGCTGACTATTGTCAATTGTCCACCCAACACTGCATCCTTAATCTGACTTTCAATGAACTGTAGCTACAGTACATTATGTCTCTTCCTCTCAATAAACCTCGAAAAACGTCACTATTGTGCTCAGAATCTCCTCTCAGAGGAAGGAGGAGACTGACCTCCCCCTTCGGTCCAGCATTTGAGCGGCCCACTCCTCAGGGAAAACAGGGAATTACCAAATCGATGATCAACTGACAATGACGATATAAATTTCCCAGGCTTTCTTCTGAACACGCCATCTAATGATGGAGAAAGCCGAGGAACCATTCCCAGTTCAAATGGAAAGAGAGAGAGAGAGAGAGAGAGAGGGAAAGTAGAAGAAGGCCCAAGTGAGGTATTATGGTTCCACTTGAAGCCACCCAGGTTGAAGGGCACTCCCATTGCAAGTGTCACAGTTAGGTTAATAATTAAACCCGAAGCACTCTCATTTCTAATAATGTTATGAGAAAAAAAGGCTTGAGCAAAAAAGAAAAGTAGTCAAGCAGCCAAGGTCAAGAGAATATTGAGAGTTTCATGCAATTTAGAGGGGAAAACAAGTTATTCCAGGCATTCTCCTTGGCTCCCACAGGAAAAAACATTGTTCCTCTCTGAAATCACATCTCAAGGCTTCTCTTGCACTGGATTCGTTTGTTACAATAGAGATGCTGCAGTCAATAGAAAACCAAAAACGTACTCTCTCATCCCATTTCTCTCCATCTCCTTAGAAAAACAAACTGGAGTCACAAGCTATGCACACACGCGAGCGCAAGCGTGCACAGAACACTGAGGGAAAATCTTCTGAATGTCTTAATCACAGAGCCACTAAAACAAGACTCCATCATCACACAAAATAAGAGTATAATAATTACAAGAGGCAGACAGGAAAGTGAAACGGCATAAGAAAACATGTTTTGTCGTTCCCGTCGTTAGTTCCAGAGACAACAGCTGTTAGCTGGGGCGGCGGCAAATGCTCCTGAAGTCTCCATAATCACGCCGTTATTGAAGTGAGGACAAAAAGGGCACTAATTGCAAGGGAGCAATCTAAACGTAATAGGTTACACACCCAGGCGATGGCGCACAATGCTAACAGCTAAAAAGAAGAGTCGGGTTGAAAAAAAAACATAAAAAAAATCACGACAGAGAGAAAACATGCACGCACACGCACAACACTGTATAACAGTAGCGTTTCCCTCATTTTCTGCCAATTACCTTCTTTCCCTGTCAACAGTTTTAATAACCTCGATCATTTCCACAAGCCCCTTTTTTCTTTTTTGCATGCTTTTTTTGCTTCGGTTAAATAATTTCGGTTCTTTAATATGCAAATGCACCCATTGGCATGCATGGGTGAAGAGGCTTCAGCTCCTTGAGATGTGTCAGTATATTGTCGAGCACCTGCACCTCGGGGAAGGCTTGATTTAATTGACACCTAATACTATTCATTATTCCACTTAGTGAGCATCTCTGCTAGTCACCTGTAGGCTGCTCGAACACCGTGCTGCCATTTCCTCCTGTCGACAGCTGCTGTAAATAGACTGACTAACCTTAGTAACTCCTTTTAATAGTATTATTTATTTATAACTGATACCAATTATAATATAAAATACTGTAATGTTTAAATGTTTTGAATATACATATATTAGAAAATACATTAAGATTAAATTTTTAAATAATACACATTGTTTATTTCACTATTTTTAAGAGCATTGTTTTTTGGTTAATAAAAGCTATTTGGAATATGTGGTGTTATGGAGGCTGTAATGCAATTACGAGGAAACCGATTCTGCTATAAAAAGACTATGGTAAAAATAGTGGATGGCTGTAGTGTCATTGTCTTTATTTGGCAGAGCTGAGGTGCTAATCTCAGCGCTGACCCCGTCGTCCCAGCCAATCGCACAATTCCTGACCTATCTAAACAGGACACGTGTCTATCAAGCGCACATGAATTAACCACTCCCAAGAGGCTTCACCTCTTGAGCAGGGCAGCACATGACCTCCTCTTCAATCCATTTTACTGCAGGACTCGGCACTAATCAGGGTTGAATTATTAAAGTGAGCAGCCACCGATGATCAATTCACACTGGCCAGGCCTTCCATGACAGGGTACTTCTTCAGCACTAATGACACAAGAGAAATTCCATCGGACAATGAAAGACGTACAGGGAAATAGATCATGCTGATTAGTAACGTGAATGGGAGAGATAAAGTTGAAATATGTGAAATAGAAGAAATAAAGAGTTCAAGTTCAATCAAAGCTGTGGATAAAAACTATTTTCATGGCATGTTTGCACTGGGAAGACACCATGCCGGATACCGTCACCCTAAGAAGGAGAGGAATTCTGGGCAGCATATACAAGAAGAAAACTGAATAATAAATATTGGTGAAGACAGCAAGACACTAGCAGAGGGTCAGCATCTTCCGAAGGAAAGCCGTCCAAATGAAGGCTTGGGCAAGTGATTAAAACACACCCCTGGAGCCTCCCTTCCTCTGACAGGAGGAGGAGAACGAGAAGAAATTAAAGCAAAGTTGAAAGAGAGATTTCTAGAGAGAGAAGTACAACTCAAGGATCCTACAGATTGAGAAGAGGAGGGAGATATTAGGAGGGAGGAAAGGGGGGGGCACAAGAAAAAAAAAGGGTGGTGGTGGGGGGGTGGGGGTGGATGGGAATCCAATCAGAACTTAGTGTAGAGAGATCAGGAGCCAAGATAAGCCCATACTTCGAGCCCCCAAAACTGCAATCTCCTCTTAAGCTGGAGAGTGGCAGCTGGCAGAACAGCTGGTGAATAGGATTAATGTCAGAAGAATGAAATAAAACTCAACATATGTCCGAGCCTGAGGTGTTGGGACTGCACGTGATTGTGCCCCGATGGATGCCATGTGTGCAGCTGGAAGGAGCTGCGCCGGAGCTCGGCTGCGCTGCCTTCCCCACAAGGTCACTTTTAAGAAAACTAGGACCATTTAATGCTTGGATAGCAAAATGAACTTTCTCTCCCCTGTCCTCTTTAGCCTCCTCTCAGGCTGAGTGAGCCCTCAGAGGCGGCCCACCCCGACTGCTCCGCTCCTGCCTGCTGCTGCTGCTCATTACGGTTCACTCACAACAAGAAACATCTTCAGCAAACACGGAGGAAAAAAACTAATTTAGCCAATGAACTTTTTCTGAATAGGTCGGGACGAGAATGACAACGAAAAGTAATAAAGATGTCCTCAAGAGTTTCAATATCTGACATTGTCAGGCACTTATAACACAATTAAAATGATCAATCTAAATGCATCCCTCTAAAAAAAAAAACAAAGATCATCCTCCTTATCAGGAAAAACAACCCACACAAATTTAGTCTAATTCATGAGATCCTGCTGTAACATGATTTTAAAAATATATAATAATAAATAAAAATAAATAATAATAATGATGATGATGATGGAAAATATTGAAAAAAGAATGCAGTGTTTTATGGGCTAAAAAAAAAAAAAAAACATTTTCTCAGAACTGCCTCTCATTTAAGATATACACAAAAAAATAAACTCTCATATTTAATAACTTAGTCTGTTGCCTTATTGTGTCCCTTCTTGTCTTTGTTCAATAAAAAATCTTTGTTATATGTTTATTTAATTTATATTTGTCTAAGTGTATTTATTTCTCTGCAAGCAAAATAAATTCCTCATCCATTTCTACAACATTCTGATGCTTCTCGAGGGTTAGGATTTTGTAAACTGGACTGTAATTAATGTTTCATTCTTTTTTTGAAAAGTAAATAAATTAAAGATAAAAATACACAAAGAAAGAAAAAAACTCCATCTTATGAAACTATCTTGAAATGCAGCTGAAAGGATTGAGCACATGTGAAGGTACGAAATAAGAAGAGATTTAATCTTAATTTATAAATTCCATTTCATGTCGGTAATCATTAGAGCCCACATACTGTAATAAATTATAACAATTTCACACAAGAAATAAATTACTGGGTACCTTGCAGAGGAGCCATTTTTTATGCTGGCTACCCTGCAATCTAACTGTCAGATATAAACCCTTCTGCTAATCAATGCTTCAAAACATTCACTTTTATTCGTCTACGTTGAATTAATAAAAATGTGTGAATAATGTCGCTTACTGTGATCATTTCAGCTCAGAGTGATTTAGTAAATTAATGGGTGCTACGGACAAAAAGAAACTGATAGGATCCACATGAATAGATTAAAATTTGCTGTGAAGCCAACTGTCTTGGTTCGTCACTGAAACTTTATTTCATCTTAAATGCCAGAGCAACTTGGACGTGCTTGAGAGGTTCTCCCCACAATATACGCAGAGTTAAAACGTGGCGTCAAGAAGATAATGGGATGCTAAAATTAAAATAGAAGACACATCAACCATAAGAAAAAAAAACTACAGCTCAGTTTATATGCACTCTTTGGGTAAAGTAATTGACAGAGTGTTTTATTTCCTGAAGTCTAAGTTTGAATATATAAGGAAAAATTGAAAGAAAGAATTAAAATTGATGATCTTTAGTAAACTAGGTATGTGGTAAAACGAACTAGTGTTTTACAGCCACAAGTGAACTGTTTTACAGTAATAAACAGTACTGTATGAGTGCATGAGGGCATTAAAAAGGGAAATTTAAAAGGAGGCATCTTCGTTCTTTGTAAAACTCGCTTGACTAATTAAGGAAGCATATTTTCCACCACTGCCACTGACATTCTCCGTTTTTATGAGGCAACAATTAAAAATGTTTATGGTACCGTGGAGCACACTCTGTTTACCAGCATGTCAGAGTTCAGTGCTTATGCACACGGGCCCAAAAGGTCACTATTTTTAGCCACCGACCTCCATTTTCTCGCACACACACACACACACACACACACACACACACACACACACACACACACACACACACACACACACACACACACACACAGCTATCGTGTAACACACTCACTCTTACTACATCACAGACCACCAGTGACTGCCGGGTTCAGCCCACACAGCTGAACACAGCAATACAATCCACCTATGGAGTACCACTGAACAATACAGACGCAATCTGACCAGTACTTCCCATTATCAGTAGAAGGACGCCGTGAGAAGTATCTGTCAATTTAACAGTGGCTGAAAGTTAGGGGGTTTTTTGTCTGTTGATATCCAAGCATGTATAAGGAGAGACTCTGACGAGACGGCGCAGTTACCGGTAACCATAGTACTTCAAAAGGTTAAGAATTTAAATTCTTCTCAAGTCTACTTACCGGTCTACAACTAACACACTCAACATTGTTTCCTGCGTGGTTGTGCAACAATGGCCACGGTACTTTCTTTCAAATCGACCCGTTTCTTTTTCCTCTCTGCTGTGGAGTCATATCCACCATAGCACGCTGTGAGAGGATGGAAAACGCTGCCATTTCACATGGAGCTGAGCTCATTTCTTTATCACCTCTCAAGAATGGGAAAAAGAAAGTGTGTGTGATATGGAGAGACAAAGAACAATATATACGGGGGAAAAATACGTTATACAACACCAGACCCAGACCACTATGGAGAAGGAATCCTCAGGCAGGGCACTCTGGGAAATTAAAGGAGTGAGAAAAGCGTCCCTCACTACCCAAATCACAAATTTAAGTAGATGGAATTTTATGGGGGAAAAAAACTTTTTCCCTCCCTGCAAAACCATTAATTAGAATTAAAACTCATTCCTTTAAGCTATCATTGGAACTTCATGACATGTAATGGATGACAGGGTCCTAAAACGTATTAACCACTCGACCTACACAGACTTTAAAATTATATGGGGGCCACTCCCAATGAGAGATGGTGTTCAGCGAATAATTACGATGATCCGAGCCGCAACGTTCGCTGAGCAATAAAACATGTTTCTATCTGTTTTTTCTGACATCCCATCTCATCCCCTTGCACCTTATTGAACAAAGAGAGAGCAAGAGAGAGAAAGACACGAGGAGACAGACAAGGCGTAAACGGTTTTGTCGTGTACAGCACTCAGAAACATATCGGGTCGATGTGTATCGTTCATTTTTTAAAGGGATAGCTCACCCAATTTTAAAAAAAGAAGGTTCCAACCTTGTATGATTTTCTTCTACTAAATACAAAAGAAGATAAAAAAAATAAATAAATGATTTCAATGTGGTCCAAAACAACACTAGATCCCACCGACGTTCATTATAAAGACAAAAAAGTCAGATAAAAGGAAGTCATACAGGTTTGGAAAGATGTGAGGGTGAATAAATGATGACAGAATTTTCATTTTTGGGTGAACGATCCCAGGAAAACAACATGTGTATGTTAGCTGTTGTGTCTGTGAATTTCAGAAAGGGTGGCGGTATTAGCAACCATATGGAGCTGACGTAGCTGGGTCTTATAAAACAAGACTTGCTATGTGGCCTGAAATCATTAGCTGGGCACATCGGCCCGTCTGTGGCTACGGTGTGAGTTACATTGACACTATTTTGATCCTAGTCAGATGACACCAGCTCTTTTGTCCAGTTATGTGCAGTCAATGCCTGCGAATTGAGCACGAGGCGGGTGGTGGTGATCTCACACTCATATAGCGCAAATGCAACACACGCTTTACAGGTTAAGCCCAGCTCATCTCGATCTGACCGCTTTTAATCTACATAAAGGGTCCTGCTTTTTCCACCGGCAGTGCTCGGCTGCGCAGTGACAGATTTAAGGCTAATTAATGGGGTGGTCCTCTTTTCTCAGGCATCAGCATTTTGCTTTTCTCACTGTGCTAATCCAAATACCAAGAGGGGAACATAAAGATGCTTGCTCATTAAAACCACTCGTTCCAGTACTGCTTTACACATATACCACTATTCCAACACCGCTGTTAAACAAGAGCGGGACTCAACGCCGGCCCCATCAACACTGTTGCTTGGGACAACATTCTTAACTTTCATCTCATCATATTGCAGTGGCCCCAAACATGTTCATACACTTTAGCCACATGTATGCACTTTAGCCAAAAATGTATGAATGTCATTACATTAAATAAAAAAAAAGAGATAAATAAATAAATACAGAGGTCTGAGATTATGTAAATAAATAAGTATACTTTAAGCAAACATTTCACAAAAAAAATTTGTTTGGTTTTGAATTATGAAACTATATACATATTCTGTTCAAAATGAAGATGAAAAGTATTTGGACACTTACTTTGCGGCTGACAGATGTTAATGGAAGGTGTCCATATAGTGAATGTCATGGACATCACTTGAGGTTACTCAGCTAGGACAGCTTTGAACTTGAGGAGAACTGACCTCATATATCCACTAAAATCACCTTCAGTCTTTTTGGTTAATTGAAAAAACATAATTGACGACAAAAAAATGGTCAGTTGTCATTTCTTTGCAGATGCCACTTGGGATTGATATTTATTATCTAATGTTGTGAGATTCAGACATTTTAAGAGTGACTTTCACGTCCAAAGGTATCTAGATATTTTTTGGGACCACAGTATATTTAGGGATTATAGTAAATGCAATTATGCTTAAACATAACAACATGCAAATTAAAAGTTTTTGGAATCTTGTCTCCAAATAAAACAAATTAAAAACAAATCAGGAAAAAAACTGAGAAATGACACAAAAATACCTTTATTTGCATAATGTGTTATGTTTATAATAATGTAAATATAGTTTTGTTTTTTTTAAACATGCATTAGTGTACACTTAATTAAATAGTGTCAGGGGAATGTTAATGCGATGAATACATTAAGGTATATGAAAAACAGCGTAGGAAAGTCTCGTTTACGGCTGAGGGGGACGTACCTATAGTGAGAGAGGGGGGACAAATGGAGCTCTGTTCAGGAGTCCTGGCTGTGATTTGTCTCCCTGAAACACCCGTTTCCTCCTATCAGGAGAGCCTCAGCTCAATGACAGAGACCAGCACAATGGAAGCGTTGTGCTTGATCCCACACAAGAGGGACAGAGTCAACAGCTGAGCTCGAGAGAGAGAAGATGGCTCCTGGAATGCTCTTCAGCAGTTGCTACTGTTGACTAATGGGAATCTGAGAAGAGGGAAGGTGATATGGACGCAGAGAATGGCACAGTGAGGCAGAAGCAGCTGCTTGTTTTGTCATCTGAAAGAGGAGCACTCTATTTGGAGCAGGGACAGAGTTTTGGAGGTCCTCACTAGGCAGTCAGGAGGGGAACGATTTGTCTCTCCTGTCACACGCTCCTCTGGGAAGTGTGTTTGTATTATGGATGTTTGATATGAAGCATACAGGCTGCGGAGGGTTTTGATATGGATTGAACAGAGCTGCCAGAATCTGTTTGTATCAGTCTATCTTCCTTTTTTTTTCTTTTTTTTGTGCTGAAGGCTTGTCAGTAGCGTCTCTCTCTCTCTCTGTCTCTTTCTAAGGGGAAAGACAGGAGGAGTAGGTGCTATCATTTTTGTCCACAGAGTGGCAGAATGTCCGCAACGTAAAAAAATAAAAATATAATGTCTGCCTTGCAGGGTGACAAGAGAGATGACTGGCAAGGAGTGGAGGGAGCAGGAAGACAAGCTTTTGATCATGTGTCCTAACAAGCCATTCCAGCTCATGTCAGCTCAACCCCAGTAGAATTACATTATCTATTCAAACAAAAGTGATGGGCCAGATCTTGCTCTTTACTGAGCTACCAACTCACCCGCACTCTAGCTTACCTGCCAACTCTCGAGATCCACACATAACCCTGAAGATTAACTAACATATTTAGACCCGTGTACAAGCACACTTGGATTAATCAAACCCATAGGCTTTCATTCAGGCAGCTCGGTCGAAGATAGATGACAGAGTGCAAGAGGCGAGAAAACTTCCAACGACTGATGTTTGGCCCAGTGTACTCTGCCCGAGGGATCGGTGGACTAACATAACAGAGTGATGGAACGTTGTGTTTGAAGTACACTTCCAGATCTCAGGTTCGGACCGAAAACTAGCCAAGAAATTAAAAAGATCGACCTTATTGTATATGCATAAAGTCTAGGGCCGGTGCCATACATCATTATAACAAAGATTGTTATTAATTAGGTGGAATAGAAATCAGAAGTGGGCAGCCTGGAGAGCAAAGCTAGCCCCTCAGCTATTTCAACAAGAACCCTTTCAAGAGGGTCATAAAAATGCAACCGAAATGGCATGCGGTAAAACAGCTTTCTGCACTCAATTCTCCCGCTGCCCAAACCCATCAATCTCTCGATCTCGATGGGGAAAAGGCTCATGCTGCCTGGAGATATTGGGCTGGATGTTGAAGAAAAGAAAAAAAAAGGACAGATTTCAGTTAGAAATGTATAAATACAGGGGAGGGTGATAGGTTCCTAAAAATGCCTTCGCAAACATACTTCAACAGAAAAACAAGTGCCTCAAAGGAGATTTTGAGGACAGATAGCCCCCATTGAGCAGATCAGGAAGGTAACACACACACACACACACACACACACACACAGCTGTTATTTAAATGCACACCGGTGCTCACCTGCTGCTGAAATGGCTGAGGTCTGCAGGGGGGTGGGGGGCCTCTAGAAATATCCCTCTGCCCCAGAGATCAGGCTTTACGTGGGATGGAGGCACAGAAGAACCTGCCCCCCACCCCTGCTAAACTCATTAACTCAATACACAAAGTTCCAGGTGTATTGAGTCGTTCGCTAACCTCGACTCTCCTCTGGCCCCTCAGAGGGCTCAGGGTTACCAGCCAAGAGAAAGTCCTCATCCATGCCACATTAGCAACTGTTCCTGTTGTCACCCAGGTCACTCCTGAGGGTGTAAATCACTCCTTTTCAGAAAGTGCCTCTTCTACACCTGTTGGCTCTGACATATTTCTGAACATGGCTAACAACCTTGCCTTTTCACTTTCAAGGGGAAAGAGTGCAAGGGTGCATAAGGTTGAGCAACTGTGCAGGGACACTGGCACAAGAAAACTTTTTATGATGGTTTTTGTTTTTTAACCAATCTATGAGGATTATGAGTATTATATAACAAATCCTGGCAAAAAGCTTTTTTTTTTTTTAAACAAGGTAAAACTCGTACTTTAAAAATTTTGTAACAGATTGCGAACTGCATAACAGCATGTGTGATCTTCAGCAGAAGAGGTGCACACTGACAGGATGTCATAGAGGAATGTCAGGCTGTGGATGGTCTATTTTTCAGTCACCAATCTGAACTCCTGCCACTGAACTGCCTGCAAAATGTAATTCTGGCATTCAGACGAACAGGGCTCTAAGCGTGGATTAGCAGCAAACAAGCTATTACCAGCAGCCATGGCCAATCCTGCCAATACAAGACTGCTGACTAAGTTGGCAGAGCCAGTGGTTCACTGGTGCCCAAACTAGAGCAGTAGGCAGAATGCCTTCTTGACTAGGTGTAGATGCTTCTACCTAGATCTTTCTGTCTGCTACAAAGTGATGTGGGAATGTTAAAGTAAAAAGAAAACTTAGGATGTGCCGATATTAAAATTCTGTCCACTACAGATAGGCCAAGAATGATTTTTTAAATATTTTGTCAAAATAATAAATTAAAAAAAATAAAAAAAAAATAAAAAAAAATAAAAAAAAATAAAATAAAATAAAATAAAGATTAAGTAAGTAAGATAAATTAATTTGGCAAGAGAGAATCGGCAGTGTCTAAACATGCGTTAAACCGCAAACAAATCAATTCAAGGTTGAATAAGGGTAAGAGCAGTTCATTGAAATGGAGGTTGAAGAATCACTCCACTAAAAAAGGAGTGTTCATAAAACTGTCGAAAAAAATTCCACATAACAGCAACAATGAAAACAACCTTACAGCAGAGGATTCATATATTGAATATAGGCCTTAATTGCTTGTGAATATCAGACAAGGTCACCTTGAATAATGGACACTTTTCCTCTTGTCCAGTTTATTTTTCTTTCTTTATATTTAGATTTTTTTCCTCTTTAAGGATTACAAACAATGACATCCGAGAGCTCTCTATAAATAATGTTTTACAATACCAATTACAGAAATTCCTAAGACCTCTGTGGATGAGGAGGTTCATGTGGCGCTTTTACAGCGAAGGTGACTATTCAGCTTAATGCAGTCCTCTAGGCAGGATATTTTCATTCATTAGAGCGGTCACAAGCACTTAAGGCACTTTAAGGATTGTTAGTGAGAGGAGAGATGGAGATGACAGTCCGGTTTCACTGACTTGCGGTATGGTTCTAATAGGTCTGATTGAATTTGAGAGCGGTTGACTTTTAGGGCCCTGGTGCACATTCAATTAAGTGTGTGTAAAGACGGGTATGAAGTACAGTGTGCGTCTATATGAAATGCAACCTTTCAAGTATGTCTGAATCTATCTCTCCTTGGCTGAAATCAAAAATCGACCAAATTTCGCTGCCTACACAATGCCATTCTCAAAGAAGAAAAGCTTAAGACCAAAAGCAATCACGAGAGCCAAGGTTTTTTTGGATTTAACAGTGTTCAAACAAAAGAATGGAAACACCGGTAGTTTTATTTTCTGCTACTGCAAGTTTGTTAACTTTGACCTTCAAATTTAAGATTGCTTGGTTGGCAATGTTACTCCAAAGTTAAGGAGATTACTTGTTTACTTTTTATTACTTGTTATTGATATTTATAATTTATGGTTTTATTTTGAAAAAAAGCGTTTCTTCATTTCCTGTTGCACATATTCGTTGTGAGGTTAAAGCCTACCCCACTACTATATATTATGCAAAAGGCACTACATCAAATGGGTAATGTGTCCAAATGTGCAGTATTTAAAAACAGTAAGAGAACAATAATTGGATGACTTACTATATCAATTGTCTATCAAATGCAGTACATGATTTCGGACACAGTTCTAGTGTGACCGCACCTTAAGCAGGGTAAGCTAATGAAAGGTTACAGTTGTTCCCTTAATAACAGGCTGAGATGAGCAATATTTTTAGCTTGTCCATTCTTTGCCTCGCATAACATAACGACATGCTTTGTCGTTAAGACAACACATGTCTCTCTAAATTGCTTTTGGAGTCACGCAAGGGTTAATCCTGACATTTGAGGTTCTGCGGGCATGAAGATTCCCCTTACAGCTGCACCAAACTGAGACGTCCTCAAGGACGCAGAACCGCTCCATTTCAGCATCTCAGCACTAACGTGTTGAACTGCATGCCTCTTGTGTCTCTCAAGCTCAGGAACCAATTTCTGTGCAAAGGGGGAGATTGTGGCGTGAGGTGTGGAGGCATGAGGTCGGCTCTGTCTCCATTATTAAGGGCAGATTAACACAGCTGTACACTAGAAGTGAAGCACCCTCTTCTGCCTGCACTAAACATACGGGCCTTCAGGATTACGAGCTGCACTTGACCATTTAAATTACAGCAGCAACCGGCCATACCAGCTGGGGCTCATTAGCATAGCACCCTAGAACTCAGAGGGCTGAGAGCGCATCTTAAAAATACCTTACTAGAAAAAACAGGAGCAACCTATGAGAACACCAGCCCTTCACACTACCTCTGGATACCATTAAGCTGGAGATTGCAGGAGAGGTAAGAAAAAAAATGCATCAAAATATTATACAGGTTATACAGCAAGTCACTTTAAATACTATTTCCAAAACTGCGTTTTGTTTAATACGGCACCTTAATTGACAGACAGGCAAATTATAGGTGGAAATATTTTTAGAGAAAAAAAAAAATTCTTAAATCAGTTCACATAAATTTAGATTGCAGTTAAATTATTTCATTGCACCGCCCCACAAAATGAAGCCCCTTTATGATAATGGATGGCTTGTCATCATTTTCTATATCAATTATGAATATGAAAATATTCATGACTGACAGCCTCTCACTCTGATTTATTTAATTTGTCCTATTTTCTTATTCAAAATATTTTTCTAACCCTTGGCAATAATGAAACCGACCATAAACAAATACGTTTAATTAATATGAAGACCTTCACAGAAAGGGAGAAAAAATATATGTGAGGAAAAAAAGTACTTTTAACTGAATTATGGCCTAATTTATTCCTCTGATCAAGTGTTCGGGCTAAGAGTTCCCCAGATGCTTAAATGAGACTAGTATCTCCCCAAGGAGCAATACTGTCTGTGTGTGTGTGCGTGCGTGTGCATGTGTGCGTGTGTGTGTGTGTAATTTGATTGTATAGGTTTCTGCTTTACACTAATTATGAGGAGAGGAACCGTTTCAGCAACTCTTTCCAGTATTTGCTTTTCGGTCTTATTCCCAGAGGACTCTCTCCACTGCGGCATGATCTGCATCAAACTATTCATTAATTTAAAAAAATAAAATAAAACAATAAAAAGAAATTCTCAATTAACTTGATTCTCCTTTTAGTCATAAGACTGGATTTTGACTTTTACCGAACAACTTGCTGCAGAAGCTACAACTTAAACCTACCCAAATGCATAAATCCTTCACTATATCCTTCATATAATAAAATGATTACACAATACATATGTATTTTATATCTTTCAAATTTAATTGTCAAATCCGTGGATACTTCTGGGCCCTAAACACATGGAAGAAAAAAAGTGTTCTTGGAGCTATTTGAGTTGGTCTGTAGATGAATTTTGCGGCATGAATGCTGTCGTCTGTACTGAAGAATAAAAAGGTAATGTTCCTGGCGTCAGGTCGTGGCGTGTGTTTTATGGTCTGAGAGTTTGGTTTGGCATCGCCCAGAGACCACACTTAAGCTGAGGGGTAGTGCCACCCACTCTTTGTCACACTGGACTCGGTTCAGAACAAACTGGAAAACATAGCCACGTCAGTCCTCCCTGATTAAACGACGGTGTGTGTGTGTGTGTGCGTGTACAGCGGGAGAAAAGAGACAGATTGTGTTGAATGAGAAAGAATAGAGCATACAGGAGGACAGGCGAACGAGGAAAACAGAGTGACTGAGGAGATCGATGCACGCCAAAAAACGCTTCTCGCTAAGAGGAAAAAAACATTTGCTCACATACACGAATAATCCAAAATCCAAACACAAAAACAAGCTGAAACCTTCTGTACCGTCATGTTCTGTCTTTGTCATCTCCTCTAGTTTCTTCTGTTTCAGTGTGTCCACCACATCGGCCAGGCTTCCTTTGCGGCGCTCTGGCGTTCCGAAGGCTGAGCTGCTCAGCAGGTCGCCACGCTCCCTGGCCCCCTCCTCTGGTTTGTGTGGAGAGGTAGAGTTATTCCGGAAGGAGTATAAGGAACATACTTTATTGCTGTCCGATTCCTGCAGGAAAACACAAAAGAGTTTGAGAGAAGATTTTTACTTTATGCCAAAATAGACATTAAATGTCAAAGTACAAAAAAAGATAGCAATATGATCACATTTAAAATGTAATAATTGGTTTGAAAATTAAGAAAATGCTGAAGACAAACTATTTATATTAGAGATAGTGAGTTTAGGACACTTTAAATGATTACAGAGTACACTACTTGACAAAAAAAAAGGGGGGGGGGGGGGGGGGGGCAAGCCTAAAATGGCAAAATATTCAGTGGTCTTTTACTGGTCTTAACCACTTTAATCACAAATCACTGGTCAGGAAATTAGCAAGAATTGCACAAATAGTGAAGATAAAGTAAGTTAGCATGGAATAGCCTTCCCCAACTTGCAGACAGCTTTTTACAGGAAGAATAGTCAGTGTTGTTTTAATCCATGTTAATGGCTTCAAACAGTTGAAAAATGTCTCCCAGTTCAATTGAGTTTAATGTGAGACCAAATATTCATTATAGGGTTCAAATCTAGGCCAGGCCAACACATGAGCCTGAAGTCCATCAGGAAGACCATGCTTCACTGTGGTAGTGATGCATTTATTATTATATTTTATACCATATTTTCGAAGGCACCACTCTGGAACATCACCACGCAACTCGTGTTTCATTGTGATTTATCACACCACACACAACTTCCCATATTCTGGCAAAAACTTCATTCTGTCTTTGATGCTTTTCTAAGACAGCAATGGCTTTTTAAGTAGTGCATTTGTTAATTTCCTGACTTTGTGCTTAAGACAATTAAAAGCTTAGATTAGTGTAGATGAATGGTGTTTAACAACTCTTTTCTCTACACAATAGTCATCGCTGTAATTCCTTTGCAAAGGTTACGAGTGCGTGTTTGATCCGAGCTCGAGCACAGTGTAATTTGTTGGTTCTCGAGCAGCCGACTGTTCCGCACGGAACCCTCCAGGCCATCGTAAATCTGGGCCCCGTCTCAAACTGCTGTTGTTTTGCGGTCCCACCTGTGTGTGGTTTAGTGGTTAACTGAGCTTCTGTCTGCAGCTGATAGTTCAGTGTTCCCCGAGCGAGAACACAGAGAGGGAAAACAGAGCGAAAGGGAGAAGCGATCTGTTTGTCTGATCCTAAATCCTAAACACTACTGAGTGATTGTAAATAATAAAGTGCAAAAGCACATTAGTGAGTGGAGTTAGTGGAGAGTCCTGTGAGAAGAATTTGGGCATAGGATTGTTCCATCAGTGAGAGGAAAACTGGCAGGTGTATGTTTGGAGAGCAGGGCACAGACGGGCATTAAGGCAGTGTGATTATGTGGCAGCGGTACACGAATGAGATCACATAAATCAGCTGGCACAGACTGAGGGTTCTGCTAACACACACATGAAGTCAAATTTACAGATGACATATCTCAATGTTTTATACAAGACAACAAGATTAAATGGAGACTTTTGATATTAAAGTCTACAATCAAAAGTCAGCGATACCAATATGAACTCAAACATATCTCATCAAATTCTTCAATGACCAAATCGTTTTTTTTATTCAGCTAGGATGCATTAAATTGATCAAAAGTGACAGCAAATACATTTATAATATTTTTTAAGCAAAAATGCTGTTCTTTTGAACTTTCTGTTCATCAATTTGTCCTGAATTTTTTTTTAACATGGTTTATTTTCCACAAAAAATATTAAGCAGAACTGTTTTCGATATTGATAATAATAAGAGATGATGCTGAAAATTCAGCTTTGCCATCACATTGATAAACTACATAAAATATATTAAAATAAAAGAGTTATTTGAAATTGTGATCATTTAACAATAATGTAATTTTAATAAACCCAATAACACCAATAGCAGAGACAACTCTCTGTCTTTCATTTTATACTCTGGTTCAGTATTTAATTACTGCCAACCTCCAACACTCATTATCAATGCTGGCATTCTCGTGTCTATGTTCGTACATCTTTACCCTTTTTATCTCTTATTCAATGCCATTCTCTACACTTATATTTACATACCGGATCTAAAGGCACGACTCACTATACACTAAAAAGAATGTCAAGTGTATGAGGAACAGGAAGAGTTTGCACATACATACTTCACATTACATTTACATTTTACAGACGCTTTTATCCACAGTTCAGGGAAGTTTTTATCAGGTGAGAGTTAAAACAAACTACAACCCCACTGAAGAAGAAAAAACTCACTCAACAACAGGACGTCCTGCTCATGTGAAGACAAGCGAGCGCAAGAGCACCGCTCACAGCAAATCAAACACAAGCAGCTGCACTTGAACATCAAATGAGCACAATTAACTTTTCATATGCTTTCCCTCATTATATCAAGAGGAAACTGAGAGATCATCCCGTGCATATCCAACCACAGCAGTGCGGTAACAATTCTTTGAAATGCTCTTCTAATTACACCAATCACAAAAGCTCTCTGTAATCCAATTAGGAAACAGCACCACCTGAGCAGTGTTGAAGTCTTCTGGATTTACATGTGATGAAGAGGTGAAGACAACCATTATTATATTATATTATATTATATTATATTATATTATATTATATTATATTATATTATATTATATTATATTATATTATATTATATTATATTATATTATTCTTTCCTTTAGAAAAAAAGGAGACAGAGATGAGACATTTTATTAGATAGAATTAGATAGAAGATTGATTAGAAATGTTCAAGTTCATATTGAAATCTTTGACTTTTGATTTTTGGCACATCTGATCATAGATTTAGACATTGTGGAGGTCTCTTCTGAACTTCTACAGGAGAGAGATGCAATTCTTTTCATGAGAAAAATCTGAAAAGCTATTCAGATAAGAAAAGTCTCCATTTGACCTCTATTTAATCATCGCTTTCTAGGGAGAAATATTTGAGTTAAAAAAGGGATCTCATTTCTCATTTTTCTTTCCTATGGGTGTAAAAGTGCATCCTGTTGTCCCTAACATACATTTGATGTCACACCATATGCTGTGGTGTTGCCACCAATGGAATGCAAACTTTAGCTAAAGAAAAAGGCAAAAATCCTCTCATGACAGCTGAATTTTTAGGCTAATTAAAGTGGAGTTTGGCGTCTGGATGCTGCTGGGCCAGGGGAGTCCAGAGCCCGAGGGCTGGTCAGAGTCATCCTAGCTCTGGGCAAGCAGCCGCAGCAGAGGGAAGGTTTATAGAGAATTCCCTTTTACAAGCATCGAACAATAAGTGGCTGTCAGTCTCAGGTCTGGGCTCTATGCCTCTTGGTCTAGAGAGACCACCACGGAGGAAGGGGGGGCTCCCTCAACTCCCTCAAATTCCCACTCCTCATCCGCTTTCTCATTGTCTCTCTATTTATAGATTCATAAAATCGCTCTGACATGAAATGCAATTCAATACGTGGTTCTCCTGCACTTTTACAGTGTGAGGGATCTCCAGGCGCTTGTGGGGGACTTAGACTTCAAAGCCGAGTCCTTGGCAAATCGCAAAGTCTTAAGTCTTCATTCAAGTGTTCCAGAGAGGCCTGCTCCCTTCTAGCCGTGTCCTTGGGTTGAGGATTCCTCTCTGCAGGAGTACAGAGGGTGTGTGTGTTTGTTTTGAGAGAATAGATGTGGGATACATCTGGAGGTTTACTCCATGACATTGATGTTGTGTTAATGTTGCACGATTGTGTCGTAAACGGAAAATATCCAGAGAGTTCTAGACGAATAAACTCGACCAGACGGTTGTCACTTTTTGACTCCTGCCAACTATCTTTAATAATGCAATTTTTCATCTACACCTCATTAGAAAATAAAAAACACACGTAGCCTGTGTTAGCACACGTAAATGTGCTATGAAACTCTGGCAGTGGCACTCACCATGCGCTGCTGGGCCGACATCAGGCTCTCCCAGTCAGATTCGGGCGGCACACTGCTGCTGATTGGCTGAAGCTCCTCCAGGGGAGGTTTGTTGTGGAGCAGATTGTGCAGGGGCAGCTGAGGGGCGACTAGCGACTCAGAGTTCTCTTCCTTCTCCCAGGACATGCGCTCCTGATTCAATCCATCCTCACCTCCGTCAGGGGTCGAGGCAAATGGAGAAGTGGCTTGCTTTGAAGACATGATTCTGCTGAGAGAAGAGCAGAGGAAAAGTGTCAGAAAACATATTCAAACTTCCAATGCAACAACATAACTCCGAATAAAGAGTCTCGCAAATGTCAGACAGGAAATGCTAGAGCTCGGCTTTCATTCTCTACGAGTGCTCTCACATCACATATATGAAGTTGGCAGCCGTTCTGAGCCTCCGCACCACATCTAACCCCACGATTGAACCGGTATCATTGCTGGGGAGATCCTATCAATGGCTCTGGGCTTAGTGCAGGGAATACGGCGTGCACTGGGGTCCCTCTTAATCCTTTGTTTAATGTAAATGGACGTGCTGAGCTACGGCTGGAGAGCTGCCTGAGGCAGGCCCGATCCCCCCGCCCCATGGCTGATTACCGCACTAAGAGGGTTACCATACCATATAACACGCTCTCATTAAAGCACTAACCCTGCCACCAACCACAAAAAGAGCGGTGGCGCTGAGACGCTGACACTTAATGGGAATTTGGTCATTACATTCATAGAGTCTATAAATGTGCCATTTTCCTTCATTTTGTTGTAATTGTGCTATTCTGCTTTTGCAATTGTACTTCGGAATTAATGCAAGTAGGCTGCTGTGGCAGATGGGAGGTAACTTTTAAGATTTATAGCAAATTTCCCATTTCACAAAATAGGGTTGGTAAATGCATTTGTTTCAAACAAAAGTCATCATGTCATATAGCATAAAACTCAACCAAGTTTCTTTAATCCCACAAACTTGATTTTCAGTGCTAAAATAAAATAAAATAAAATAAAATAAAATAAAATAAAATAAAATAAAATAAAATAAAATAAAATAAAAAGGTAATTTGTGTTTTTATGACAGTTAATAAAATCACTCTACTACTGCTAAGGAAATTAATACTTAAACTGCTAATTGAATTAAACGCTCGATCTAAATACTTAATCTAAAGACTCCAACAGATCTAATGAGTTGAGAATCAGCCAGCACACATCATGAACAATGACATAACACACGATTGCTGACCACAGTGATGAGCAATATTGTTTTGAGTCTGAAATGTCCAGAGTCTACGAAAGGTTATGGAAGTTGAAAGCGCTGCAGCTAGCCACATTAGCATGGACAAAGGGCATGGGCGTTCTAGGTCAAGGGCTGCAGGTGAGCTAATGTCCTTCCGCTGCCCACTGAGACTGCAGAGAGATGAGAGAGAGGCAGGCTGGGTAATGAAGGAAGCCCAAGGTGCCTCCAGAACTCCATCTCCAGCCCTGCCAAGTTTTCCAGCATGTAGCTCATCGTGGGACGAAAACAAATTTGACACCGGGAGAGATTATTTTAACACCAAACTGTGAGTTAATCTGTTCATGTGCGTGCGGCGGCCGTGCACTCCGGCGCATGAGGGATGTGTGGGTTGCAACGGGCTGTCAGGCCCAATTGCTCTCAGGCCCTTTAAAGTATGACTACTTCATTTGAAGATGTGCCATCAATTTGCACACATGGCTGAGCACTTAAGCCTCACACTCTCAATATGAATTGTTTAATACAGTTCGGTAAGTGAGCTTAAAAAAAAAGAGCCTCAAGCTACTATTGTTTCATGCTAGCTGCAGTAATATTAATTGTGTTATGCTTACCAAAGAAATATATATAAAAATAATACATACACATCCGCACAGTCTTGGATGAGCTCTGCGGAAGCCAACAGAAGTGGACAATGGAAGTCAATGGAAGTTAATCAAGCGGCATACCGCAGCTGTGCAAACAAGCTAAGTCTGTTAGTTAGTGCAGAGGAAGGCACCAGAGACCCAGACCGCTCCGCACCCCTATTTTCTTTAGCGAGACCAAGGCCTCAATTTTAATCAGCCAATAAATTGTTTCCTGTAATTATATCAAACAGAAAGTGATCTCTTAAATTGTAGAGCGTTAATTGAAAATCAAGTTTAAGAGCAAAGTTCAGAGCGCCGAACGGCATGCGAAAGGGGCGCGCAACGGCTAGAGGAAGAGAAAGCGAGGGAGAGAGAGAGAGATTTTTTATTCATGGATCCAAAGAGCCGGAGCTTCTAGCACAACAACCCCCACCTTCATCTTCAATGGACTGCGAGCGAAACAAAGCACTTCTTTTGTATTACACAGTAAATCAAGTGGTATTATTTTACCTCTAAAATATTCAGTCTCTCAGGCCTTTCCCTCCAGTCTCTAGCCATCAGTCAAACTGCTGAGGCATGATAGTGAGAGAGAGAGAGAGAGAGAGCGAGAGCGAGAGAGGGGCTGACTCCATCCTCCTGTAACATGTGTCTACAGCAATTTTACTCGAAAACGCAACAGATCTGAGCCAAGGCCCCGTAACAGTATTTGTCAGTTGGAGTTAATAATTCATTAGGAGAGCTGGGAGGGCAGCTCAGCCCGTGAGTGCTGGGGTTCATGAGTTTTGCCCCCCATTCCCTCCCAACCATAACACCCCCCCCCCACACACATCCCACTCACATCCACCCGGCTAATCTGCACCCACGGCTGAGAATGGAACAATGTGGCCGCCATTTAGCTGGAATAAAGGCCTGATTCCTAGAAGCGTTTTTCCTTTAAGCGCACTTCAAAATCATTTAATTTCTCCCTACGACCCATAAAACAAAAATCAGTATGTGGTGTATGACGGAGGAGGGGAAATAGCCCCGACGCCATCGTATTTCATCAAATTAAATGGTGTTTTACGTTGAGAGAAACACCCATGGAACAGTCCTGTGAGCAACCGCAGCGCTTCTCTTTATTCTTATTAATAATTCAATCTGTTTCTTCAGTAAATAAGTCCGATCCGTTGGCCTTTGTGCATATTAAGCAGAGAATATATCAGCTAAGCCAGAGTGGCCTCATATGAATTCCTGTCAGCCCTCTCCCTCTCAGGCCTGATTACACAATAACAATGGACAGCTAACAAACCAAACCAATCAATAAGTATAGGGCAGCACAGCTTGTCTTTTCGCAGTCCGAGGGAGAGAGAAAGGCCCCATATATAGCTGACAATATTGCGATACGTTTATGAGGATTAGGAGTTAAGTTCTCGGCATGAGTTCTCATGTAGCCTGGAATGCTTCGACTCATGAATTGTTGCCGCTGCTAACGTATCATCACGCACTGACCTCTGTTTAATTGGTTAGTGGCATTAGAAGACACCCCGCGCTGGTGTTCCTCAGGGGGTCTCATGACTGGGGGCCATGTGTTTTGGGATATCCGCTTTCGCCCCTCTCAATCGTTAGAAGCCCCCCGCTCTTCTGTCTCTGCCGTGTCTTTCTGTTGCCCTTTTATAGACAATGGCGATAAGTAACTCCTGAGCTATGGTGTCACTGCTGCCCCCTTCCCCTCGGACACCCCACACCCCCTCAAAACCACAGGCCTTAGCAGACCCCCTAAATCACCAGCCACTCCTGAAAGGAAATATTAGAAGGCCGCTTTTCGCTCCGGCACCACCACCCAGACCTATATGAAGAGAAATAATCAAATAAAAGGGGGTAAAACAAGAGGGCCATTGTTGAAGGAAGTAACGATGGGTGAGCAGAAAAATGGCAAAAGCTGCTTTATGACAGGGCTTCAAGTTTCCACGGGTAACGACACACACACACACACACACACACACGACCGAGCACACGTGTGTACGTTCATGCTTGAGCATATGCACACACGCTTTCAAAACACAGGCTAATAAGAAATCTAAAGGTAGGGCAGAGAAAGTTACAGGAATGTAAAATGGTGCCTTTAAAAAAAATTTTACTTATGAGATTTTAAAAGGCTAAACAGAAATCTAAAACAGAACACTCCAATGCAATTATTCAAAGTGTAATAGGAAGTGTTTGCATCTGAAAGGAAATTGTAAAAAATAAAAATAATAATAATTAAGCAACTGTGTATTGTGTAGTATTCCTGCAGTGAGGATTATAATAATACGCTTTTATGATAATTGTGTTGGTCTCTTGAGTGTAAACAGTGAGTAGTAAATGATCAGACAACACCAACAAAACAAGGGGGAAAAAAAAGAAAAGAAAAAACACCAAACAAAAAAACCTTGGCACTGGTAAATACACCCTGACAAAATTTCTGAGTAATACTGATTAACGTTTATCTCTTCTTTTTTTTAAACAACAGCAGCTGCTGCAGCCATAAAGCCCGGTGAGTGTTCAATTACTAAGTCATCGATACTTAGTTAGTTAGTATACATAAAATTAAGATAATACTCTCTCTCATTAATACTAAAAATGACTGCAGAGATTTCTGTCACGAATACGCACACATGAACTGGTTTCCCACAGAGAGTGAGAACAGGAGTGCGAGACATACAGTGGCATGAGTTTGCATATGTGTCTTTGTGTGAGTGTCTCTCTGACAGCAGATCACACAGGTGACAGCACAGACTCTCAAGGTCCTCACCTCCTATAATCATCCCTCTGTCACCTGTGAAACCTGGGCTGGAAAATTATCATCCCTGCTGTAGCTGTTTAGCACCTTCAAATTATCACCTTCCATTGTACCGGAGCAGTCTAGCGATCCATGAACAATCATCAGGACAGAAGGAAAGAACGTTGCTTCTCTGAACAAGGGATTCTGATCAGAAAGTGTTACTGAGTAGAAATATCAATAGAAAACAAGCATGTATTCTTAATCTAATTTGATATCTCCTCTTATGGCATTATTTATTGATTTCTAAGTAAACAAACATCTAAATAAATAAAAAATAAAAATCCAAGTATTATTTAGAATTGTTTTATTATTATTATTTATTGTTATAATTATCATTGAATAAATAAGAATAAAATTTAATGAATAAAATGTAATAATAATAGTAAAAAAAAAAAAAATTATATATATAGACATGAATAAAAATACAAATATAATAATTACATAAAAATACATTTCAAATATTTATTTATGAATAATATCATATTTAATAAAGAAATAAATTATACATTTTATTTACCGGATGGGAGTATAACACACTTATGGAAATAGTGAAACTAAGACACCTCTAATAATCTGAGAAAGCACTTTTAAAAGCTGATTTTTTTTTTTTTTTTTTTTTTATGTACCTCATAAATGTTAACCTTACAACCCTTAAAGTCAACTATGACAGCTCCTTCACCACACATCACTCACTCCTTTACTGTCTTTACACTGTTGCTCCATATCCAACTTAAAATACAACACACTTCAATTTACAAGAAGTACCAAGTAAGTCTTTTCTAAAAGTGCACTCTGTATATTAAGCATAGCCTGTGTAATAATTATTCAACAAAAAGAAAGAGAATTGTGAGGAAAAATATTCTTTGATCATTAGCTCAAGCACCCCGTCACTGTCCTCACTGTGAAAGTGAGATGTGTGTGTGAATTAGCGTGCATCAGGTGTGTACACTCACATACTGTCTCCCTCAGCCTGTTTGGCCGCTCCTGTCCTTCTCTGTTCTTCACACACCACTTCAGAGCTGGATGGCATAACACTTCCTCAAATTCTGGCACACACAAACACACACAAAAACACTCGAGCACAGACAGGCCGTTCGTCCCAGCCACGGCACGTCTTGTCAGAACACATCCGACGGCACGCTGAACGGAGTACGCTCTCGCACATGAACGGAGCCACCGGCAGAGCAGCTGTTAAGCTCCTCCGCTTACACACACACACACACACACACACAGTCTCACTCGCACGCGTGTCTCTTTCAGTTCCTGCACGGCCGGAGACGATTCCGAGACACAAGAAAAGCAGCTCGCCGTCTTTTCTGTCTCTCTTCGTCCCTCGCTCGGGGCCTTACGGGGCGGCAGTTCCCAAAGTGCCTGGTGTCAGTGCTGCAGTTAAGCAAACTTTACAGCCACTGAAGCCATCAAGCAACACAGCCTATTTGCTGAGCAACAGTGGAGCTTTGTGGTTTCCCTCACAGTTGACAGTAAGTTATGAGCCCTTTGTGAGTGCAGGGGAAGGAAAACAGAGATCGGAATTTGGCAGGAAAATATAATACAGAATTCTCCTGTCTGTTGAACCTGTTTTTTTTTTTTTTTCATTCTTTCTGTTTGTCTCTCTCTCTCTCTTACTCTCTCTGTCCCTCTCGTCTTTTTTTGTGTGGAAACAATCAAGCATTGTTGGGGGAAAGAAAAGCAACTCTGACAGATGAAATATAGTGGGGGCCCCTTTTTGGAAAAACAGTAAACAAAGCACCATTCAAGGACAGGTCCTCTCTGTCATTTATAAAGATACTTTTCTTCAGATCGGCTGACTTTATAGCAAAGGAGTCTACAAATCGTGTGTAAAATCTCCTACAGTCCACTGTGACGAGGACAGAAGACAGAGACCAAATGAAGTGTTAATGCTAAAGATAGACAGAGGAAAGGGGCCTTATATTGCTCGGTTGCACAATAAACAAATTAAACAAGATGGAGGGTGATAGACTGGGGAAAAAAGGGCAAAACGGGGGATACACAAAAGTGACTAGCCAAAAAAAACTTTTTTCCATACTAGCCAAAAAACGGGGACAATGGCTAATTATGAGGGAGTAATTTTGCCGCCAGAGGACTGGAGAGAATGAATGGACACATGAAAGGCTGAGGGCTATTCAAGCCCATGTCAGCGAGAACTGTATGACTACAGTCTTCAGCCTGGAGCGCATGAGGTCATCATTGGCACCCCGTGCCCAGAAAAACTTGGGCTGGTACAACTGCCGTTTGGACATCTGGAATGCCGGCACACAGTGCCCTGCTTTTTCCAGCCACTGTCCCCTTAATTCCTTTCTTTTCCAAAAATAGGAATTTTTTTTTTGCACCAGTCGCTAGTCAACCAAATTGGAAAATTTGCAGCGTCTAATGAAAAGAATAGCAGTTTTGTTCCCTTTCATTCTCATCTCATAAATGGGATTTCTGTGGAGCAAGAAAACTAAGGAAATTACCTTCGATGCTGTGCTATTCAGGGTGGACAACAGCTCCTTAATTATCACTAGTCCCATCCCTAACTCTTCCACATGCTTTTTTTTTATTTTATTTTTTTAATTTATTTTTTTAATCTTTTTATTTTTTTTATGCTGTGACCTAAACTGCCCTCCTGAATTATCATATATATATATAGCCAGGACACATCTTGAAGATCTATGATTAAGCCTTATTATGTTGGGGCAAGTGACATTGATTGCTGATTTAAACCTCTGAAACTAATTCATTCGCCCCTGTTCAAATGAAAGCATGGGCAACAGTGTGTGGCCACGGTGACAGGTCGGACGAAGGCGGCTGAATAAAAACCCCTGCTAAACGAACGGTTGGCACTCATGTCTGTCAGGAGGTGGTTAGAAGTTACCAACATGACTGACAGCCGATACAAAAAAAAAGAGAGAGAGAGAGAGAGAGAGAGAGAGAGAGAGAACAGAGTGAGAGAGAACAGAGAGGGTGAGAGGGAGAGTCCGTCCATCGATCTGTGTAATTGCCACGAAAATCTGAGTCAGAGAGTACATGAAGGGTTGATGTTTTAGCAATGCTAAGATGAAGCGGCACAGGGAAAAAGCGGTAAAGTGAATACGAAACATGCTGCACCACGGACTAATAAAACCGGGAGTTGACAAGCATGGTTGAACAGAAAAATGTGCAGTAGATTTGTACCCAGGCCAGAAAGCAGGCACATTACTGGATTAGCCGCTGACTGATACAGAAAATGTCTCACCCGTCTACTATTAAACCGTAAGTCTGACCAACTCGCACACTCCCGTTTCAGATGAAACAGCACAGTAGTGTCTTAAAAATGTTCTCAACAAGCTGGAAAAATATCTGACTGGAGTCTAGCTAAAAAAGAAAAAAACTCTACGGTCTGTGACGGGCTTCCTCAGCAAGTTGTAAGTAGCATTACATCGGTCTGCTCCATTCTGTAACACGATCCGTGCAGCAGCCGCAAGCAGTTAGAACTTAAGTGTAGTCATGTTGACTAACACCTTCGTCTCTCTTTCTTTCCTTCTTTCCACCCTGCTCTCCTTTTCCTGGCAGGGAAAGACACATGCATCATGACAGGCTTTCAGAATGAAATCATTAACTAAATTGCTTTCTTTTAAAAAACCGCAAGTGTGTGACGGGGTGGGTTGTATCTGTCTCTGGCTGCTGTCCACCGCTTTTGGGTTCGGGCTCGGCCTCTGTTGTGGTTCGTCGTCGCCACAGCCATCCCACTCTGTGCGGCGGGGACCGGGCTCTGTGATTTGCCTGGGCCCCTGTATGAAATAATCGAGTAATCTCAACCCCACTCCCCGAATTCACAAGCCCTGCCTGCCAGCAACACAAAGAGGCCTTTTGTGCTCCAGAATGTGTGTGTGTGTTCTCAATACTGACTGTATGGATCATCAGCCCTGAATCAATCAAAAACATATTAAACAAATACACATTTTGAGCTGGGCCATTCAGCAGAGGGTTTGTGGGAAGAGTGAGTGAGCAGTGAGCAAATTAACACCACTTCTGTTTGTCATCGAAGCAAAGAGCAACCCGGATCGCTAACGTATTTATGAACGAGAGTGTGGTGGTGTATGATGCGCTTTTCAGTCAGAAAAAGGCTGAGAGAAGGAGAAAATTGAAAGCAAACTATAAAACAAAAGAAAATGTCCATGTGCCCTCTGACAGCAAGGAGGTGAATGACCCAGGACAAAAAAAAAAAAGAGACTGTAGCATCTAGTCTTTGGTAACATTGTATCTGGCACAGAAAGACTTGAATAAGCAAAGCAAACAGAGGGAAAGTAAATAGGTAGCGAAGGCCAGACAAATATTTGATAAGCGGATAGGTATTGTGGCAGTGTGGGACGTGTGGCACAGGTCTTCCCTCCCCTCTTCCTCCCCTTTATCCCTCTCAGTTTCTGCGTGCGAGGCAGCAGATGTGTCTTTCACAGCCTGCGGAGTGTGCAACCAATCGGCAAACAATAGCTAGCCACTGACAAAGGTCATCTTTCGCAATCCGCGCGTTATCAGAGACTAAAAAAACAGCGAGCACGCAGCTAGTCTGTGCTCAACGCACGTCGCATGGCACCCTGACTGTGTCTGTGTGTGTGTTTTAACCCCTCACTACAATGCTACTTGATCCTTCTTAATAAGCCAATTACACAAGTTTAAGCCACCTCTTTGACCTCGAGTTAAGCTAACAGTTGGTGTAAACAAGTGAAATCCTATTAACCTAATAATATACACGGAACCAGGCCAGCAGTTCAGGCGCCAAAGCCTCTTGGAGTCATAACTACAGTGAGTTTGGTCCACCGGAGTGGACATGAGCTTTGTGCTCCCAAACAGGGTCATAAGTTAATCCGCAGCGGTTATTAGAGTACTTGTCAGAATGGATGTGCTAATTTAGCTAGCCTGTATTAAGCCTCTCCACTTAGACGCCTAAAAACAAACACATCCTCTGTCATTACATTAATACACATTTAAGACTGGAAACTCCTGAAATGAACACTAATTAGAGCTTAAACAGACCCCATAATTCAGCAGTTACAAAGAAACAGAGAGAGTGCCTTTTATCTCACTAGTGCTGCAGCTAACAATTTAGCATTGTGTTGATGAGCTCGTTCCATTTACTGTGGCGGCATTTAACTTTCTAACTGTTCCTCTTATGATCATAGAGGAAAAAACTAACTTGGGGATTTATTTTTTATGAATCCATCTTCTAAGTGTTTCCTCTTGAAATCGAGAGCTGCATTATTCATAAAAGTGCTGCATTTTAAAGGCGACAAACAACACATTTTATGCAGCGTTATGAAAGCATAATGCCGGCAGATGCTCCTTCTGTTTTGTTCTGATGTCACCTCCACAGCAAATGGAGACAGTTTTAGGGTAAATATTTAAGAGTGGGCCATTTAGCTACATACAATTTAAGCATGCAGGGAGTACGTGTACGTGTACTTCCCACCAGGAGTCATTTCTGGGGAGAACTGTATAGACAGCTCACACACTGTATTCTTACATTTTAGTGTGAGTGTGAGTGCTGGTTTAGCTTATTTTACTATAATGTTGTATTGCTAGAGGCATACATGTATTCAAAGTAACATAACTGTTTCTTGATGTAACCACTCCCTGTGTGGCTGTTTTCAATGTAAAAAAAACACAAAAAAAAACCCTGTTTTTGAACATTGATAAGAAGAGTTTTGGGTTGCAGCAAATCAATATATTAGAATGATTTCTGAAGGATCATGTGACACTGGATGACTGAAGACTAGACTAATGACAGCTGAAAAATCAGTCATTACAGAAATAAATTATATTTTAAAGCATTAAACCATAAAATGGATATTTTAAATTGTAATAATATTTCAAAACATTACTATATTTTTGATCAAACTTAACAATAGTAAGGAACAAATCATCATTTTGGGGTTGTTATTCACTGAAAATCTTCATGAATTTATGAAAAAAAAAAAAAAAACGGTTATAAAAAAAACAGCGTGAACATCCTTCAAAACGTCTTCTTTTGTGTTCCACAGAAAAAAAGAAAATCATGCAGGTTTAGAACTAAATGAGAGCGAGTAAATGACAGAATTGAA
This sequence comes from Abramis brama, assembly GCF_963993115.1. Taxonomy (NCBI): domain Eukaryota; kingdom Metazoa; phylum Chordata; class Actinopteri; order Cypriniformes; family Leuciscidae; genus Abramis; species Abramis brama. The sequence goes on along the minus strand of NC_139965.1, from coordinate 23,141,586 downwards.
ATTTTTGGGTGAACTATCCCTTCAGCAGCTCTAACTGTTCTTGGCTTAAGGAAAAAAAAAGTTTGAAAAAAGTTTGACTGACAGGTTAGGTAATTTAATGCTACCACTTCACTGGGCCGTCTACTTTTAACACTGAGTATCTCTTGGCCAGTTAGGGAGCATCTGTCTGTCTCTGAGTCTCTGTGTAATGTGGTATGTCACATTATGAGCTCAGGAGTCAAGTGTAGATTACAGCACTCTGTAGCACCCTTGCTATTAAACTGTTGGGAGAGCAGCTTGACATACGCAGGGCGAGAGGAGGTGTGTTTGTGTGTGTGAGTGATTATGTAGTGGACCCAGAGGCCAAGGTTTGGAGACAGAGAGCAGCTTCAACAATGTTCAAGCACTTACTTTATCCTCTCTCTCTCTCTCTCTCTCTCTCTCTCTCTCTCTCTCTCTCTCTCTCTCTCTCAAAACCATGACACCCTTCCCCATCCAACTACCACCTATCAGTCTCAGAGTTTGCATCATGGTCCCTTTAAAAAGGCCGGTCAGAGCGAGCTGGGGAAAATACCTCATGCTGAGCAATTTATAACCTCCCAGCAGAGACCTCATTGTATGTTTACAGTAAAACCGCTGGTCAATGCTTCATCAGCTGACCTGGCCTGAAACTGAGCCAGAAAACTCCATCTTATAGCGCACACACACACAGGCATAAACTCAGGGAATAAAACAAAGGCACCATAATGGGATCGCATTGTTCGCCCCTTTCAAGCGTGCTATTATTTCCAGCTAATGGCATCTACTGGCCCTCTCTCATTACTTGAGTGGGTCTTGAACAAGCCTCTCGTTTGATACAGTTAGAGTTAATGCACTATGAACAGATACACTGCTAGTCATCAGCGATCTGCATATTCAATAACTTCCGTAATTACAGCTGCAATTCATCAGATCCAATCTGATTGCAGAGGGGAAGAGAGAGAGTGAGAGAGAGAAAGCGAGGTTTGATTCCTGGAGGACACAATCTAATCACAAAACTAACATGATAATTGAAATCTAAATTGAAAGGGTTGGTGAGCCATGCACAACTGTGTTGAGGCAGAAAGGGCGGAAGTACTTGTGCCTTGAAAGCAGAGGAGAGGAATAAAAGATTCTGATGGAGGGAGACAGAGAGAGAGGTAGAAAGGGAGGGGGGGGGGGGGGATGGCTGGAAGACAAGCTCAAGGACCAGTGAGTCATCACAGAGCAGTTTTGTTAAGACTCATTGTGTTGAACGATGTAAAGGACAATCATGAACCATTTGGCATGTCACAAAATATTATTGCGAGCCAAAAACATGAGGCAAACTCAAACTCAAGTATGTCCACTTTAGAAGATGTCTATTAATGTGAGTGCACAATACTGGGTTAAGTAAAAAGAAAATAAATAATAATAGTAATTCAATGGAGACTTTTGCTGAAACCGTGTGTTCATTTTAGAAACAAAATCTGAAAAAATAAATATATAGTGTAACATAAATTGTACATTTTTAACATTTTAATATAGTTTATATTGATTTTGATGTGCGTGTTAAAAAAAGATTTATATGTATGTGTTTAAAAAGGCATATAGATAAAATGAAAAAGGAGATACAAATTGAGAAAGTCTATTGTCAAGGCACTTGTATTCTAGGGTGGCTTAACTAAGAACTGTTTTACATGCCAAACAGATAAGGTAATCATATAAAAAATCCATTTAGAATTTAGCCGAGTCAGGCTCAGTACAGTACATGATTTACAAATTATGATCTGATGAGTCAGAAACGTCCATACAGAAAACAAGAGGTTCACACAATTGTGCAGGTGGGTGATGGGGTTCATCATGTGTTCACATCATTTCCTTTCCTATCCGTCTTTCAACCGTCGTCGTCATGCAAAGCAGAGAGCTTTACAATCTCTCCCATCTGCCAGGCTCCTCCTCAGCCCTCAATAACAGTTACTCAGTAATGCCAAATTCATTAACCTGTGCTGCTGTTACAGTGGCCCTGACCATAAATTAGGTTAATGTGAGCAGACATATTCCACTGCTAATAGGGGATATAAAATGAAAGAGGGACACAGAGGGACATAAACATATTGTCCCTGACAAAAAGCTCTAACGGTTCTTTGTTCGCTTGCATGATAAATGTTTTTTGAAGGACGGCCAAACAGTCTGGAAAGATGAATGTGCAAATAATGTAATATTAATATGATATGATATATATATATATATATATATATATATATATATATATATATATATATATATATATATATATATATATATATATATATATTTATAAATTCTTACAGAAACTTTTATTGTACAAATTTACTTTAGTATAAGTCACACTCGAAAATGTGGGATGATATGACAGCATTCAAATTCTGATAAACTACTACAAATGTGGGATGTCAGAAAAATATTATTTGTAGATACGCCCCTACTTATGTTGGACAATTACTGTAAATATAGAAAGGGGAGGGAAACAGTTACGTGCAGGCAGGAAAACTGCTAAGGCCGCTGTTATCAGGCGAACAAAGTGCCAGGAACACACAGAGCCATGCATAAACCTGTTCTCTCCTCTGCCCTCCCTCCATCTCTACACCACTGCACTGGGAATAATGATGGGAATGACTGGAGGACGTCCAAACAACATCTGACTGCTCCTTCTAATTGGAGAAGTTATTTTCTTCCAGATTTTAGGCGTAAATCTAGTCGATGTTTATTCAGAGTCAGTTAGGAACAAGTAGGTTTGGCCGTGCAGCACTTTTGTTCCTGCTTGCTAAACTGCATCGCTTCCCTCTGTTCCTCCCTCTCCATCTCCTTTCAAGAAGTGTCGAAAGGAGCCAATCTGCAGGTCCCGCACCCATGACGGCTCCGAACGAACGTAACACCCAAAACAAACTGCTATTGTTCGGGGAGACACCGACATTTGGTGTCCTTGGATTACATGACGACCTCTCGTCTCCTCTATCCTTCCCTAGTCTTACCAAACAACTTTTACCAAAGAGCCTATTAGGCCAGAATTCCACTTTGTTGTTAAAAAGGGTCTTGTCCTTTCAGAGCGCTAGCTCTTTCACTTCTATTTTTCAATCAAAGGTGGTGGAGGAACACAAGTTCATTGTTCGTCTCGCAGATGGAAGCTGGAGTTACTACGGCAACAGCTCTAATCCCTCTTTTTACCACCTTTCTTTATATTATTGGCCCATCAAGTGGTACCTTTTAACTCAGGAGCTGGAGGGGCCAGCGGCGAAGCTCCCTCTGTCTAATTAGCTGTGATTCTTGCCGCACAGTTCATGTTGAGCTAATCGAACATTTGCAAAATAATGACATACCGGGAGCAGCTATTCCTTCTCCTGAGGCCCTGCTAGAAGAATAACAATAATGATTCTATTATGGAAGAGCGGACTTTAAAACGCCATTCGGCCACCATAACAGAGAAGGTAATTGTGCTGGTGTTGTCCACACAATCAACAAGCTATTGTTGGTGACTTGAAAAATAAAGGAGCAGAGAATGGGTGCCACGGTGATTGGTCTGCTCTGCCATGCGGGGCCCATGCTGAATTGTCTGGCAAAGAAGGTCCTTGATAGAACACTGAAAAAAGGGCTTGGATGAAGACAACTGTCTAGCTTTTCTCTTTTTTTGTGTGTCTGGGCCTCTTTCTCTCACCGCTTAAATAACCACCAATCCGCATTAGACCACCACTATTCATTTATTAAATGGGGCTGGGCCACTAAAGAACATCTTTTGGGCAAAGGGGGCTTAGGTTGTCTCCTTGTGCTAGAACCATGAAGATCTGAGCCCATGTTTACACAGAATTATCACTGTGTATCTTAGTTTCAATAAAAAAATGACCCTGCCATTCTGAACTATTCTACAATAAAGCAATACATGGGCCTAGGTTAAAAATTTCCAGCCCAGCTGTCACAAAAATAAGGCTCATAAGCCAAACTCAAACATGTCAATGAAGTGACTGATAGCTATAAACAAAATAACTAACCATAGAAAATAATATCAATTAATCATCAGCATGCATGGCGAATGAGCGACAGTCCAGAAGTGCTGGAATCCGATTAAATCACAGCACATTAAAAACTTAAGAGATTTTATTTTCAGCTGCTTCTTTTTTTCTTCTTTCAAATCTAGGTCAGTATGGGCCTGAAAGTTTGAGTAAAATCTGAAACGAGTTTTTGAGAGTGATGAAGGCAGTTAGTCATTTGAATCATGTGCTGACTAGTGTGAGAACGGATCTTTGTTTGCGCGAGCAGAGGCTGAGGGGAGAGGGAATGCTAAGTGGGCCCCCTTTGCCTAGTCAACCTTCAGTGTGCTTCATTTATCTTCATCTTGTTAGAGTAAATTAATTAACAATCTAGCTGTTACACACTTTCTCCTTTCATTACATCAAATAATGGCAGAGATGGAGGAGGAGGTCCTCTCCTCTGGGATTAGCCTAGAACTGCTGGAGACATCTCTCTCTCTCTCTCTCTCTCTCTCTCTCACACACACACACACTTTTCCTCACTCTATTTCTCCCTCACTCACTCATTCCCACCTATAGGCAAAACTTCCCAGCTATCAATTATTTGACGTGATCAAATAAATAAATGTCACTGTCCATTATGCCTGTCAATGAAAAATAAATAATTCCATTCTGCTTCTTTTAAAAATTAAATGAAAACAGGGCCTTCACGTTTCTCTGTTTTCACTGTCAATGAAAAAATGCAAATAACTTTTAAATAAAATATTATGCGTGTGTGAGCATTGCTCAGAAACAAATTCTCAGCACCTGAAGGAATTTATTCGAAATTTCAAGATGACTATATTGAACACATTTGAAACCAGATTGGTTGGGAGAGTCTGATTCTGACTATTCGTACAGAACACAAATGATTACAAACTAGAAACCATTACTAGAAAGTCATTTTCTGTTGTCAGATTTCATGCTATGACATAAAAAGTTTTTGAGTCATTTCTGATCTCTCGGGGAGAAAAATTATCTCTTTAAAATAACATTATCATCTACATTGGCTTCCTTGTATGTTACTGCTCATTTGCAAAATATCTCTCCACCAATCACACATTACCTTCCAATGTGGCAGGAAGTGCATTAGGAGCATGCAATTATACATTTACTTCAGTTTAATCACATGATTACTCAGAAAAAGAATGAAGGGAAAATGTAATCTTTAGGATGAACTAAAACTGGGTGCTCCATGGTAAGGGTTTGAACATCTTGAAGGATTAGTGAGGAAGCGATAAGGTGTCGCTAGCTGTCCTCTCTCAACCTACTGCCCCGTCCCTCCCCTTAGCCCTGCCCCAAGGTATATGGTTATCCTTCTGCAACAGGTGGCTGAAGTCAAACACAATCCTCCATTCTGTAGCATTAAAGGAAGGCGGCGGGCAGATAAGAGCATCAAGCTGACAATAATCCAGCACGCTCAAACAGATCCCGCCAACAGCGATCTAAGTGGGTCACATGTATGCCAACAAATTAATCAGCTGGAAGAATGCCTGAATGACAACCTAAAACTATTAGTGAATTTGAACTTCCAAACTGATGTTACTTTACAGATTATCTACCTCGAGTAAATCAAAGTATGCATTCATTTTTGCCACAGACTGTCCTAAAAACATGATTACTCACAAACACACCGGAAAGACTCATGTCTCGGGTCAAGGCCTGCAACCGTCTTCCATGTGGATATGCAGAAGAGATCAGAGATCTTACCGTCTATTCTTCTCCTTCAGAGTCAGTGAGTGCAAATCAGTCTCAGTAATCCTCAAAAGTTCAATAGAAATTAATAAAAAAATAAAAAAAAGACAGTGGCTTCAAAAAGGCATATAAATAGGCACAACCCAATTCACTGCATTTCTGTGAAAAATAAAACAAAACAAAAATAAAAAACCTTCAGAAGACCAGGAGATTGTATTAAGTATTTCATGTGGATTTGGGGGAGAAAAAAAAAACAACAAAAAAAAAAACATTGCGTTTTTTAAATTTTTTTTGCTGGAATTAAAATGAATAGCTATAAAAAATAATTGAATAGATATTAAAAAAACTAAAAAAATCAAATAATCATTAATTACTGAATAACATCCATTCATTTTTATGGATTCTGACATCTTGGAAAGAGAATAAAAAATGCTATTAATTTAATCAACTAAATGACCTTTTGAAAAAAGAAATCAAAGGGGATTCATTAGCTTTAGCAAAGTTTGGCTGACAGCAGCTTTGAAAGGCAGATGTTGCTACTGCTGTTTTTAATGAGAGATCACTAATTAGGGTTGCTAGCTATTCAAGTGTGGGGAAGGTGCTTTGCACAGAGAGAGAACAGCCAATGGCTAACACACTCGCTGTTTTTTACTTCCTCTGTGCAGTGACACACAGACACGCAGCACAAATTCTTAATTAGAATCACAGGAAGGGGAAGGGGTAATGACGGCCTTACTCATTTTGACTGCGGTTATAACACAAACACACAAAACAGGAAATGGTGAGAATCACAAATTAAGCTCTGCCCCACTTCCAATCTGACCAATCAGTGAGCTGGGGCAGAGGGGAAGGTGACAGACATGTGCATGCATTCACTGACTGACAGGGTCTGGGGTGGGGGGCACAGGGTGTATGAAGGGTGTAATGCTTTGGGTCTGATTATCTACAGGGAGGGAGTGTGAAGGAGTTACACTTCTGAGCTAAAACTTGCACACATACACAAACACAGACTTAGACAACACATCATCCCACAAGTTGACTAATAGTAGGTGGTGTGATATCGGAGCTGTGAAAGGACAGATGAATTCAGCCCGCTGGACCCCCTGTGGCAACAACAGAAAAACTAAATCAACTAACCTCAGTAAAAAGCTGCTACGCAGAAAGCCCTCCATGTTCAGCATTTGGTTTCTGTAGCAGGAGAAATACACAGAGAGCCATTGTAACTGAGCGAGCACAAGTTAGCATGGCAACTTTAAAACAGTAACAGAGGGGAGAAAACAGACAAAACCACCAACACATCCTCGACTGTCCCTGAAACATTTTTATCTTCCAAACCAAACGCAAGGACAAAGATGTAACACTCCCCACAGCTCCACTAATAGCTTTTCATCCGTCTTTTCAGAGAAACAGACATTTGTCATTAGTGTACATGGTTTTCCAGTCCCATTTTTGATGATATGTTATCGTATGACAGTGGTTCCTGGGCGCTGCTCCTCCCAAAGCAGCATGTGGTGGTCCAGCTGTGGACCATGTGTGGCGGGGCCGTGGCGGCTTCTAGAAGCTGGACCACAGGGGCCCACACGGGGCCAAATCTGAGCCAATGCTGGGCCGCGCAACCACAGGGAGGCGGGATGATGTGGTCATGATATCACTACGCACAGAGGCTGCTCTAAAAAGTCTAATGCCGCAAATTTGGGGGCACATGTTTGGAAATTGTCTCCAAAGGGTTTCCATTAGTTTCAGTTTTTGGTCTTTCCAAGACATACATACACATATGACTTATAAAGATCAAGGATCTGTTTGTATAGTAAAATAAACTGTTATGCAAAAGACAACGTAAAGAGTGTAATGTGGCCTAAGGCAGAAAGATAAAATAATACAAATTATAATACAATTATATAATAAAAATAAAAAAGTTAAAAAAAATATACAATTATATGTATATATATGTATATACACACATTTTTTGTTAAATAAATAAAATATTAATTATATTATATAATTAGATATAACTAAAAATAGTGAAGCTTCACTATACAAGTTCACACTCTGCATCAGTTCACTTTGGTCCCTCCAGGAGCAACGACGAGAGATGATGCATTTCCAGAGCTGTTTTTAAAAAAATGCAATACTGCAGAACCGGAATTCATCAAGTGCTGAAACTAATTAGCGATTTCTCTCATGCTCTAACACCCCACTCCCTCTCTCACATCATCATCATCATAAATAAGACACACATCAGAGTCAAAAGACATTCAGTCTTCTGCCTCCTAAATGCTTTCGCTTTCAGTGACATGGGTGTAATTTGCCCCATGCCTCTCCCCTCCCTTCATCCTCCCTCTCTCTCTCTCTCTCTCTCTCTCTCTCATTCTTTTCCTCTCAGTGGTGAGTTGTGCTGCTGTGGATGGGTAGAGACAAAGCCACTGAGAGAATGGAAAGAGTGAGATCAGAGAACCCCAAGGACACTGCGCCTTTCAGGCCGGCCAGCACTTAGCAGGCCAGAGGACCCGTAAGACCCGCCGAGACTTTTCTCACAGTCAGGTGTCTGGGGGGGATGGGAAAGGAGTGTTTTCAGCCATGGGCGCTCTGCTCACATAATACCCAAGTGCTGCCACAGCAGTGACAACGCGAGAAAACAGTAAAAACGCAACAGAGGCAATCAAGCGTGTCTCCTCACTATTCCAAAGGAAGTGTTAAAAACACACACACGCTCTCACACACCCCTCCTCTCACACTCTATCTCTCTCTCCAACTCTAGCTTTTGTTGGGGGCAGCAAGAAGACAGCAAAAACACAAGCATTCTGACAGCGTCTGTCTCTTTTGGACAACATGCTCATAGTAACGGTTAGATTTAAGCGTGGTTTGATTATCAGGTCCGTTTATTCTGTTTAAAAATATTTTAATAAAACAGGTAAGGGATATGAAACATGCATCTAGATTGTCTAATTAGAATAACGCTATAAATGTTAAGTGAGATCTGGAATAACTGGCCAACATGGTAAAGGCCTAAAGCACTTTAGGAAATTAGGGTTTTTCCATTCAGTTTTAATTCTACACTTAATGGGTGAATCTCATGAAAATGTGGTTTCATTTAATTTTTTTCCCCCAAAAAATAAAAAAAATAAGATTTTTTTTACACTGTGACATTTTCATAGCATCTGTTTGTCTTAGTTTTTTAGTTTTTTTCCCCCCAGATTGTTCTGCAATTATCAATAGTGAATCTAATTTATGCGATTTTTTTCAAATACAGTATTTGTGTGTTTACTCTGGGTATAATACTTGGCTGTCATTAAAAAAATATTCTAAAACAGGCTTCATTTCCTTTAAGCAAAACGGAATTTATAATTAAAATTTGAAAAATATAAATGCTTAAATTATTATGATTATTATTATTATTTTCATCATTACATTTAACAAAATAATAATAACAATTGTTATTATAATTTAATAATAATAATGGACAATAATAATAAAAGAACAATGTGACTAGATGTTTTTCAACAGTTTCATGAGATTCGACTTGAAGACCACTCTGTGCAGCAATACCTCATCTTTTATACAGTGTAAGAGTTCATCACTGTAACAGTAGCGTTCAAGTGATTCGTTTATGTGTCCCCCTCAATTTTCTTACCCTCTGGCTGCTGCGTTACCCTTTTTTTTCACTCTTGCAGCTGAAAAAAACTCACTGTAGAAATTGAGACAACTGCGATCCCTGTGTGTGAGGATTTTGCTGCGGTTTACAGGCCGAGCTGAGGAAAAAATGACTGAGCCACACAGTATTGTCTCCGCATAACGAAAAGAAATAAATAAACAGAGTAAAGCGAGGCTTAAATTTAGAACAGACCTTGTTTCAAGGGCAACGGATTGTTGAATGAAAAACAGCGAAGATCAACATCAGCGTTAAAAGTCAAGCTCCATGCGCAAGACCTGCCAAGAACCGCTTCTGCCCAAGCGAAGTCTCCCACCATCTGCAACAAATGTGCTCCATTAAAACAGTACCATATGGACAACAAGCCCTCGCTATTAACACGGCTTCTGTACGGCCTCCCTCGCTAACGCAGTGCACATTTCAAACTTTCAGTCAAATTGACTGGCTGAATTAATGTAGTGCCATGGAAAGTGGGTGGGCTAGGGCCAGAGATGGAGATCCCAGCGATTCCATGACTAAACTTATTCTACATACTACAATGAATCTCCTCTATAGATGTTCTCCAGACAGCAGAAGGGGAACGGAGAGCCAGACAAATTCATTTTCGACAGTAAAACACATCTTGCTACATCTTCATACACAAGAAAAGGCCACAAACCAGATTAACGGCTAAAGTCTTACAGAACTGAAGTTCCCAAAACGAATCATTTATTCCATGAAGAAGTTCCTCCAGCATGTCAAGATGGCACTGATTAAACGCCGAGGGTGTGGGATGTGATAACGGGACGTCTATAAGACTATAAAACTCTTCTATTCTTCAGTGCACATGACGTCATAATTTGGAGGTTCTCTTCTGTAACACGCACACACAGAGGACACACATCAAATCAATTAGGCCTTTGTGGATTTAACCCGACCCAAAGGTTCACTCGATTTTTGTTTGTTTATTTTTCCCATCACAGAGCCTTAAACACTGTTCATAATTAAAGGGGGTAGGGATATTTTTCCTCAGAGTGCCACTCGCTGACAGGTATTAGAGGACAGCACGTGACGTAAAACACACTCTGTGTTTTGACTCATTCAATCAACTGTTCCTTGACTGGTAACACAGTAATACTAATCAGAAGCTACTGTGACACAACTGTGCCCTGGCAAAAACGGCAAAATGAAATGTTGACATGTGGCAATAATAAGGGCCCACGGTGTCATGTGATCTCACAGTGCTGACTGGCCTACACCCGAGTGCTCGGTGAAAGCACACTGTGCTTGGGTGAAATGCAATAGAGAGGATGTAATAGGGAGTTTACGCTTTTGTGTCACACACAAATACTCAGCCTTGTCCATAATACAATTATTTTTACCATTATCATTTAACAAATTCCATTCAAAAATATGAATTCTTATCTCAGAGCCCTTTTTGTAGCTCAACTGGTAGATTTAGCAACATTGAAATTGTGGTTTTACTTCCCAGGGGACACAAAAGTAGTTATGTACCCCTGTATACCTTCTACATACTGTGTCTATTTGGATAAAAGCTTCTGCTAAATGCATTAATGCACTACAGAGAAGAAACATAAGTTTAAAAAAAGATTCTAATACAGATTCTATAGCAAAGCCAAAGCACTACAGTATATATTGAAGTGACTGATGACAGTCTAATTAAATTAGCATCTCATCCCCTCTCATCCTAGCCACTAAAGGTGTGAAAAGGTTTTGACAGTGCTGGGAACAGGAGAAAAAAAATCCCTCTGCCCTCAGATCCAAACACGTCTCACGGGTGTCCTCCTGTCACACGAGTACACACATCTCCAAACGGCATCACAAAAGAAGACGTGACAGAGAGGGGCTTCCTCCCCCCTCCCCCCTCCACCATAGCCCACCGGTTAAATACACTCTCGCTAACAGCACCGGTGTCCCATCCGTTAGTCTCAACCCCCCTTGCTCGCCCACCCTGATGAGTAGTGAATTAATTTGTGCAGAGCAACCCAACATTAAGAAGGTGTGTTGAAAGGTGTCTGCTCATGTTTCAAATTAAACGCACTGCTGGTCAGCATTAGCACCTAGATGCCCGTCGAGGCTGCGCGCCTGCCTCTGACACTTATCAGAGAGAGAGAGAGAGAGAGAGAGAGAAACTGGATTTGCCTGTTCACACTGGAATAATTAGAACATGTCAGGAAGAATTAATTTCCTCATTTTTCAAAAGGATACACAGAAATTACCATGTTATTATATGACAGGGTCCCTGGGAGGATTGTATTAAATTTGATTTCCAGCGCAGCCCACACAACAAATTAAAGTCATAAATAAGATGGAAAGAAGCAGGGCACAGAGCATATGTTTATGGCAATGAGTGAAGCCAGGGGACCAGAAAGAACTATCTTCATTTCATTTTATTTAAATCAGCCCGACACTCTGTGTCTGAATGACAGCGCTAGCTAATGAGGGCTCAGGGTCTCTTTTATATTAGCAAAGAGAAACAGCCACTTAGTGGGTTAGACAGCATGCACCTTTCCTCTACAACTCAACCAACTGAGCATCTGACTCCCCTAATGGACACATTACTGTGTGCTTGCAAACTTACAAGCCCTGCAAAAGGTGAGGTCTCTCTTAACTTACATCTGCGCAACAAATCAATTAGATCTCAGAAGCGGTTCCTCATTTCACAGGGGTTTTCTTCCCCTCAGCGCTTTACGCTTTATTTGCCGTTTGGGCTAGTTGAAGGAGAACGTAAGTTTCAGCGTAACAATGTTAAACTACTTTCAAGATCGCTGTTCATTCATTGCATGTGAGACATTAGATTATGTAAAGGACATTTTGTAAAAGACTAAGGTTTTTTGCAGAAGAAAAAAAGACAACCTCCATTCATTAATGAAATGTTAAAAACTCAAAAATAACGATAGGAGTGATAATATTTTCATCTCAGTGACTCACTAGGCATTTGGGTGGACAGTGCACTTGTGAATGAAAGCATGTGGGAGAATCTACCCTATTATATGCAGCAGAGGAGCAGAAGTGCTAATTATATTCCTACGAGTCAAGTGGATATCAGATAGCCTCAGATTAATGGGCATGTTTAATGTGTGCGGATGACCTCAGCACTGTATGCCTTTAAAATCTACATGGGCAAGTCACATTCCCAACTTTTCAACTATTACCACCTAAAAATATTCTCCTTATTACTGGGAGACTTATTTGTGCTGCGGTGATCCACAAATTAAAAAAAAAATAAGATAAGTCAAGATACGTAAATGAGATAAAGCCAACAATGAAATGCACTCTGTCTCTAATAAAGTTTGAAAAGTTGCTGCGAGTCCAAATCAACAGAACAAGCCGTCTTTTCAGATATGGTTAATGCAGGTGGCTGGCAAATATAAGATAGCATGACTTTGCCTTTATACATTCAATATAATTAGCAGAAAATATGTAAAAAGAAAAGTGAGTGTGTATCATTTTGAAATGCAGCTAAAAATACATAATATAATGCATAGTTTTGAGAATTAACTTCATCTATAGTCAAGATTATAAACAATACAAGTTTATTTTGTTATTACTGTACTTTTATTATAATTATTAATGATTTCTGTGCACATATAGAACAACAGTTAAATAAATATAAATTTGTAAAAATGTATATATTTTTCATAAATATCATTATGAATGAAACATGTATTATATTTAAAAAATATATATAATTATACTGATACTGAAAATATATTGATTTATATGCACATTTATTATTGCATTTTGTTATATTAATGCAAAAATAAATTAAATAATATATATAATATAATGCAATTAATTCATAATAAAAAAATAAAACTACAAATGTACATTTCTTTCTCAATGCTTGGAAACATCTGAATAAAAAATATCAGGATTTATATACTGTATTTAGAGTTTCTGTGCTAAATATCAATTATTGTCAAAGTTTCCTTCTCATTCAGGCTACAAGACTTCAAAATTTCTGCTTTTTCTATTGGGGAAAATGCACTTTGAATCTTTTATATGGGCATTACCTTATAACAATCATGCTGAGAAAGTGTAATACAGAGAGAATCAAACTATGGGAATGGGCATCATTAGAGCCAAGTGCTCCCTTGGGCCCCACAAACTTTAAATAATTTGCAAATCAATTAACTGGCAACTCTCAACATAACAAGGATTTCACACCCCAGGGTCAGAGCACATTATCAGCTCTGGAGGATTCATGGCATTTTGGGAGAAAAGTTCATGGTTGGAATCATTAATTCATTTTACAGGACTTTTAGTTATGCATTATGCCCAGCTGGGGAAGCCAGGAGATTAACGTCATGTTCCTCAGTATGTCTATATATAGTCAATAAGAGAACGCCTTTTTACCTTGGTTACTGTCTTTACCTTGAAACGAGGGAAGACTGCCAAGTTTATATTATGTATAATTCTTCTGAAAATTAGATAAAGCACATCAAGCCATCAAAAGGACGATATATTGAATAAACGCTGGCAGAAGTCACCGCCCCAGCCATGACAGCGTGTTGTTGGGATGTTAGGTCATAGCGGGGTGATTGAAGACTATTGAAAATAGACTTGCTCTAGATGATCAATGGTCAATTCTCAGACGAAGCCAGTCTGGTCTGCTAGACTATACCAGCCGAATGTAGTACAAATAAATGGAGTGTATTTCATTTGAAAAACTTATCCCTTACGACCCTGCGGATTGAGAGGGCACACCAGTATGCGTGCAGAAAAATAGGTGCAGAGCCAGAATATGATGCTCTTGGCGTCACAGAACGAAACCTCATGAGAACTAATAAGAAAACGAATGGATACTGTGCCCTAAATACTTCAGCGAGGATCTCAACCATTGCAGATGTCTCAAGACCTTAGGACTTCCTTTCATGACAATAATTAAATTTCCAACAATTAAATCTTATTCTAAATTCACAGTGATGAAATTTTATGTTCCATTGGGCCTTTCGGGAGGCCTTTCTGGGTTTTTTTTTCCCCAATCGGGCTGATGAAATTAAAATGCCGACCCCTATTGAACAGCCACTCTGACAACAATCAAAAAGAGGGTTAGTAAAGAACTGTAGCTGGGGAGAGACTGTTAATAGATGGGAAAATAACCACCCAAAGGTTATTCATTTTCATTAGGGGTCCAGGAGAGCTGTCTATTTAATTTTTTTTAACAGAAAATCATTCCTGAAGACACTGGCCCCACAGAGACATCAACAGCGAGACACGCTAAATGCAAAATGAAGGAAGGCTCCGGCAGCTTTATTAGATGAATGGCACACACTGACAAAGAGTGTATTCTGCCTGTTCAAACAGATGCCGCCTCTTCCTCAGGTGTTTCCAAATGACTTCGCGCAGGAGTGATTAAATGCCGGGCGCATGCAAGCCACACGTTCGCCCAAATTACTTACTGCCTCATTTTGTGATTAATTAAACATGCAGATTAAAGTTGCCAAGGAATTTAGATTAATAAATGTGTTATAGACTGGTAAGAATAAGAGCATTAGGGGAGGAACGATGGACGGGTACATTTCTTCTCTTCCTCATATTTAAACAGTGTGAAAACTGAAATGAAAAAGACACTGGACATAGATACTGACAGCTTTAATATAGCTTTATCTCTCTCTGAAAGCTTGGCCTTTATTTAAATGCCTTTCAATGCTTTTTGCATTTAAATGACTGACATATGTCTTGAAATATATATTTTTTTATTTCAGATAGTTGGTGTACATAGTTTACATAGTTTGCTTAAAATTACAATTTATTTATTTATTTTTAAGATTTAGGTCAGGACTAACCTTAAATCGTTGTGCTTCAAATGTCTATTATTACCAAAATTAAGTACAATCAATTAAGTTTTCAATACGGGAAAAATAAAATTTAAGCATTCACTCTCACCCACCCACATACACACACTCGCACTGGTCTAAATGCTGACACAATGCCAACCTGATGTACAGTACAAGGCTTACACTGTTACCCTCAGTGCTGGAGCTGGGCCAGAGCATAGGTCTGATGTTTACTGTTCTAACTCAAGTGGTTCTTTCACCTTCATTCAGCTTAACAATCAGCGTTTCATTCCCTAAATAGAGACCTGACCCTGTGACATATCAATGTTAATATCTGTGTTCACAGGACCTAGAACGGGACAGGCCGTAGCTGTTCTGTAGTGGTAACACAGAACATGTAACCTCATCCCGAATGGTAAGACTACCGCCCGTGGCACTCCAGAAACCACTGCGAAAGTTCTGCTTTTACTAAAACTGATGTTTTAAACATCTCAAACACCTACTCTTGCTCAAAGACAACAACACGCCCACTGAGCAGAGGTCAATCTGAAAAAATAAAAATGAAAATAATCGAGGGCGGTATCGTATTTACTCAAAGCACAATTTCCCAGTAATAATGATAACGCATGATATTTCTCCACTTCAGGCTCACAGAAATAATTAAGACTCTCTCCTCCAGAGTTACAGTTCAGGCAGACAAAACCTGCAATCACTTCTGGCCCCTTTCTTATTTCTCCATTAACTGATCTGCCTCTCTTTCCTCTGACATTCATTCAGTGCGGACTTAAAACGCCATCGACACACACAACCACAGCTTAAACAAAAAAGCGCCTGTAATAGAGCGTATTGATCTGAGCCGAAGACGCTGTTTGAATTGAAATCACGGGGATAAAGCTTCTGATTTAGCGTGCGGCCTTGAACTTTGAGCTGGAATATGCCATTCTAGGTGGCCTAATTATGCAGGGCCAACAGTGGGGCTTTCTGCACACTAATATAACTCTGTCCTGCACCTCATATCGAAGTGACATTTGAAAAAAGATTAATATGAACTTAACTTTCAGAAAGCTTGTTTGCTCAACATTACCAAGAGCAACACTTTGCCAGATATGATCTTTATTACTATGCTGGAAAGAGAAAACTCCCATTTAAGACATATTGTGGCAGAAAACTGCAGCCGTATATTGACTGTTTACTAAGACCCTGTCTGTGTTTCTTTAAAAGGGGCTCTTTCTTCATTGCTGTGAATGCTCTTATTGAGGGCGACTGGCAGCCTGAAAGTACCAATAACATAGTTGGTATTAGCATAGAGAATAGATTCGCTCTATATGCACCGATGGAAGTTGTGTGTTTGAGCGGAAAGTGGAGGTAGGTGCTAACAAGCAAACCAGTTTTTTAAATGACTACTTTATACCTTTTAAAGTAACAAAAAAGTCTATAATCTGCATCTAAATGTTAATATGTAGCCTTTTATGTAAGTCACTTAAGCTGTTTTTCAAGCAAACTTAGTTCTAGGAAAGTGACACAGAACAGAACAACACACTCATCATTGTAATCATTTGTGTAAGGCCACCATTTCCTGAGTTGATGAAGCATGTACAGTGGTTTAAAATCAAATCAGACAGACGTAAAGGGATAAGACAACAGCAACCATAGGACAAAAAAACAAGTGTTAATGGAACAGTGATACACAAGTAATGTTGGACAAGACACATAAACCAAAATATACTGTTTGTACTTACATAAACAGAAAGACTTTATCCCCAGCTCCCAAAAATCACTGGTGAGTTGATTTTGAATTCATGAAAATTACCTACAACAGAACAAAAAACAAAAACAACAACATGGTTTAAGTTTGCACAGCTTGCTTTAAATGTGTATATTATCAGTGTTGGGCAAAATTCAGAATTGGCTTAATTTCAATTCATGAATTAGAATTGGCCACAACCCACAACTTGTGGATTGGAATTTACTGAATTGAAATTCAAACCGATTAGAGCTGATGCATTCTGGGTAATGAAGCGCTCTTCCACTCTCATTCTCAAAAACTTTAAATTATGATTAAATATATAAAGTACATCACATTTTCTAAAACTATTTCATTCTTGCACTCAAATTTGAAATGGAATTCTGCACCTTGTTTACTACAGCAATTCAATTCAAATTCAGGAACTAAATACATATACATCACCGTTCAAAAGTTTGGATTCTGTAAGATTTTAAAACGTGTTTGAAAGAAGTCTCTTATGCTCGCCGAGGCTGAATTTATTAGATAAAAAAAAATGCAGTAATATTGTGAAATAGTATTACATATTAAAAATGTTTTCTATTTTCATATTTTTTCAGCAGCCATTACTCCAGTCTGCAGTGTCACATGATCTTCCAGAAATCTAATATGCTGATTTTGTGCTTAAGAGATATTTCTTATTATTATCAATGCTGAAAACAATTGTGCTAAGTATGCGTTTATTATAAAGAGTAACAACAAAGCAGAAGAACAGAAAATTGTGAGAGAGGATGTCAGACGAGTGAAGTAAAGTGAGGGTGCAGGCAGGCGGTCAGAGTCCCAACAGATGAAGTTAAACAGTCGTTGCGCCGCAGAGCCTCCAGTTACTCAGCTCTCTCCCTGAGGGACTCGATCCTAGACAATGTTTAGAGTCCACTTCTCTAATACCTCATTAATCTGTCCCTGCACTGTTTGATTCAGCTAATAAATGGCTTTCATACAAAGTACTTGTTTTCTCTAATTCCTCTCTCTGCAGAGCACTAATGATTTATTTAGTTACACGCTCTGCTAGCTCTAGCAGGTCTTCTGAGGTGCTCCAGCACTGCCGGGCCGGCACAACCAAGGCAACACAAACAAACAGACGGTGCACCCAAACTACCAACAACACCCGGTTTCAACGTGATCCGACCATATGTGTGGTGTTACATTTCCCTTTTACGTGACAGTAGAAAGAGAGAGAGAGAGAAATAGTCCTGCACAAACCTCACTAATGTTCATTTCACCACATTATTCTGTTTTTCACAACAAGCAGGAATCTCATTACCAGTTGATTTATACAATTAGCCTGCCTCAGCATCACCAATTAAACAAGGACACATGGGTTTGAGGTCACAGCTAAGTGATCCGCCTGCAATTTGCGCCATCTCTGCACCGAAATCTGCCCTCCCGTACGAGCGCTAAAGAACTAAGTCAACGCACAGACTAAGTAAATGGCTGTGTGGGAGAGTGGGTTAATAGAATAAACTGAGAGATCTTTGGTCTCCAATGGGTCTGTATGTGGCAACCTTGAGGCTGAAAGTGACAATGGGAGAAAAGATGCAGGAGGTCTGACCCTCGTGTGAATGGAAAGCTGTTGTCATCTTAATAGCACCTCTGAGCTGACAGTCTATTCCACGTTCTCAAAAGACCATGCCACAGTTCCCAGTTCACACCGTGCACACACACAGTGTGTATCTGTGTGCATGCGCTCATGCATCTCTCACAGAGTTAGGCCCAGCTCTCTTTCGTGCCACACACACTTGACAGCGGTGGCAATTCTATAAACGCTTTTCTGTTTGTGAGCGATACAACATCTGACCAGTTCCTGTTGTTCTTTAATAAAAACAGCACTGTTTTAATTGCAGGGGACCAAAAAATAAAAAGGAAGAATTTGAAATAATAATTTGATGCTATGTGAGAAAAATGATGGAAGTAAAAAGCTTGTGAAAAAGAAAATGGTGCAATTTCATTCATGCTTTTTAAAGCTAATCATTTGTTTAGATGGGATTTTTTTTGTTATTGTAAATTTGATAATGATATTACAAATAAATAAACTAACGCAATAAGCCCTGACCTACTATATAAATAACTGTGGCAGGCCACTGTAGTGCTAAGAAGGGCTGGATTAAACAGGACTTTCTAATTGGGTGATCATGAATTCATTAAAGAGAGTTCCAATCAGCACCAGCCTGTTTTTATTAGTCACCCAACAGTTTTATTACCGATTCATTGCGTCCGCAATTACCGCTGCGGCTTTCTAACATGTTGAGCTCTGTTTTCTCTCTCTTCCTGACAATGACTGCAGTGATGAAGTAGCTGCGGTTGTACAAATGGGAGCTGAAATAAAGAGAGATGAAGAAAGGAAGAACTGTTTGAGTGGCCGAGCGTCTTGGCAAATTGCTAGACGAAAAGCTAAAGCCCATTAAACCCCATGAGGACAGACTAGGGGGCACCCAAAAATTAATGATAGGGTTTCCTGTGAAATAACCTTTACGCCACATTGCATCAGATGAGGAATTGACCAGTTTAAATGAAAACAGATTTTATTTTTTAAATGTGCTGAATATTTCATAGGGGTTAAGTAGGGTGCTTAAACTCATGTTGGTGAGGCTAATCCATCGACCATGACAGTGACTCCAGCTAGCCCCTCCAACAAACACACTACCACAAACTGACTCCAGGAGCACAAGCCAATGGATACACACTCAGACACACACACATACACACACAGACACAAATAACTGATTCTCCAAAAAGCCCTCCATTCTCCTACATTCAATCATTTTCAAGCTCATAGCCAGCATAAAACAAAAATGGGGATGTCGTCTTTTCCTTAGCCAGTGATAAACTGCACATTCTTTACATTTCACTCAAGAACAAGAATTCAGAATCAAAAGAAAAGTCCTTTCAGAAACCCAATGAGCCTTCAAATCCCAAGCATGTGTTCATCTACAGTAGGTTCAGCTGATTAAATCAATCCTCTACATAACAGCGCTGTGTCTTTGACCATCATATGACGATTGGGAATCAGTGACTAACCTCACATTAGCAGCCATGCTTTCGTACGGCATACGCAGGCAGCTTGTTTTAAAAATACTTGCAAAAGTGGGAGAAATACAGTAGCGTGCTTTACATAATGTGCTGTAAATGTGTACTGATAAGAGAGCTTTAAGAAGCTGAACTGTAAGGCAAAGTGGTTCAAGATGGGTCAAATATAGATGAAATCCTTCATCTTTCTGACCATGGACATGCTGCACTCTCCTAAGGAGGGAACATTTTCATTTGCATCAACTTTGCCTTGGCTTTCTTCTGATCCAGCAACCTGCAAAAAAAAAAATCACTTTAAATGTCCTATTTCCCCCAGTCCAGAACATGTTAAGAGGGGATTTAGGGGAAGTAGTTATTGGGACAAAAGAGGCAATATCCCCCATCAGCAGGACGGTCTCTTACTTGGTGGAGGGCAGGTTATCTCTGTACTAACAGCAGGGCCACTGACAGGGTCTGGAGGATGGGAGAAGAGGCGGGGGTGGGTGAAAATAAGGCAGAACTGAGCCGAAAGACGGGCCACTCACACCCAGCAGTGGCCGGAAGAGCAAAAGAGGTAAAGGGGTGTTTTTGTCAGATCTAATATTCCTACTGACAAAAATAAACTAGTGCGCATCCAAAGCTGACATATCTGTGTGTTTAAAGCACGATACCAGTACAGTTGTAAAGGTAGAGCGCCATTCACGACTGAATTGATAATGCCTTTTTAATTTCAATTCAATTCCTGAATTTTGAATTTAAATAAAGTAGTAAAATGAAAGGGAAATGAAATTGAAAAAAAATTTATTTAACCGTCATTCATGTTAAAAAAAATTATTTTAAAGAAACATTTTAAAAGCTTTGAAGTTTTAAGGTTTATAGAGCGACAAATGCTAGAGAGAGAGAGAGCAAAAAAACATAGATATGAAATGCCACCTATAGAAATGTGTATAAGACTCAATACATATTTAATATTTATGTTTAAATATTTGATTTTTTTTTTTTCATTTAATAAAATTAATTTAACATCCCAGAATGCATTATCTGCGTTGAAATTCTTTGAATTGTAATTCAGTCTTGTAATTCCAATCCTGTCATGTGTGGCCAATTCCATTTCAATTCAAACTCGCGCACTCAAAGAGAGAAATTTCTCCAAAAACCAATAAAGACACAATAAGTGAGATTCATGTCAGAAAGAGCAGTAGATCCAAAAAGACCAACTTTCTTTCACTGAAATAAAATAAGACACGTCCCATTTCATTGATCTTCCTCTTTGAATGTGCACATGCTTAGTTTAAGAGGGCCTGCTTACAGCCGAGGGTGTTTATAAAGCGTATTTCACAACTCCCATCGTGGATGGGGGAGGTTGTGCTGTTTTTAAATCAAACATCTCCTCTCCTTGGGCTTGCAGACAGCACCGCGACCAAGCCAGACTTTCATGTCTGACAGTGGAGATACATTTCATGTGATTTACTCTGCTGTGAAATAACAACAACGAAAGTCCGTATTAGGGGAAGAAAGGGTTGACCGGCGACCACGGGCCTCAAATCCACCCCGAGAGGAATTCGACTCCCAGCTGATAAAATACAGTCATACCGATTCTCTGTGAAACACACACACTTCAGTAAATGATTAGAATGCAATTGCAGCAAAAGCGAGAAAGCAGGTCCTTGTCTTTTTTATCATTGATTTGGCATCAGTCGATGGAGTTTATTCCCTAGCCATGACACAAAGCACTTTCCCCCCCCTATTTATCCGTCCCTACTATTGAGCTGGGTTATGGAAACAAACCTGCTTCCCTCTCTCTCTCTTTCCCAGGTAATATGTTTATTCTCCTGGTCTCATCTTCTAGTTTACGGGGCTGCCGGCCGTTCTCTCTCTCTCTTTCTCTCTTTCTCTCTCTCGCTCTCTTATCACCCGTGCTCTCACGGGGCATTTTAGCTGCTGAAATCCTGTTCACCACATACCGGTTTTAGAATCTGTGAAATGAGTGGCGAAGAAGCGTGGCCACAATGTCTGCCTGTGTTGCCAATGGCCTCGAAAATGGGTCCGGGAGCTTTTTGTCCAGGGAATGCATAAATGGAAGTTTTTAACACCTCAAAGAAAGGCTGTGCCTTTGTGTGGCCAGACGAGAGAGAGCCCTGGCTCTCCTGAGGAGGCAGACATGCTGAGTGCTACAGGACAAAGAACCCAGAGCCTGAAGCAGCAGGAGAACACATACACACACCTGCCTTGCACACACACACACACACACTTTTATGGTATAATACGCACACAATGGACATGAGAAACATATGTGGATAAAGGCAAGGACATGCACAAACAGGTCAAGTATGTGGGATAACACAACAAATTATTGCTGAACGTTTTGAACATTCACTCACTCAAATGAATCATTTCAGAGAGAATATTACTTGTTTTACTGTATGGGCTGCAAAATGAAGAAGAAGAATAAATAAAAAAAATTCAGCAGTTAAAGTTGTGACTCTTGCATGTATCTTAGATGGAAACGCCTGATAAACACTAAATTGAGATATGCAACAAAAAAAAAAAAAGAAAAAAAGCTTTTATTGATTATATCCGGTCCATTCGCGAGATTCAGAACTTTGCACAGTTTACACAAATAAAATAGGTATTTTATTATATAAATTATATACAATAATTGTGCAGCCACAGCAAATATTAAGATAAATTACACAGATGCCGATCAAATCGTATTCATAAAACATAAGGAGATGAAAGACATTATGTGACTGATAACTAAAGCCTGAAAACAAGTTAAAAAAATTGATTGATGTGCCTTTTACCATTGGAAAAAATAATTCCCATACAGATTATCCCTTATTGCAATTCATTTGATTTTGTTTTTCAGACAAATATAAAAAGACAGGTCGTGCAGACAATCAGAGTGGATATGCTTCGGCTGCCTACAATAAGCATTTAAATGCAAATATGTCTGATGCACAAAGAACCTGCAACTTCTGTCAGTGGCAACATAATCAACCTGCAATTGTCTCCTGACTCAGAGTCATTTCCAGTGACAAGGTCTAAGCAGCAAGCATCTGTATTCAAATTACTGCGCTATTTAAGGCCGCAGCCTGTACAGGGATATTTTTACAACGGTAAGCCGTGCTGAAAGTCAATCATATGGTGAATTACACCAGAATGGAATCAATCGATCCAGAAAAGATCAGGTTACATCCAGGCCCGGCGGTTGCACACAAATTATTTGTCTTGTTCTTGTTCAGACGCAGGAGCGTGTGTATGGCAAAGTCCCATTTTTCAAATATTACATTTGCAATTGAATTGAAACCTTCATGGTTCACATTCTCTATGAATGAACAGAGACAATTTAAATGAAGAGACGTGGTCAAGAACACAGAAGGAGAAAAAGAAGTTGTGTGCAGTATTCTCCATTAGAAGAATAGAAGAAACCTCAATTAAGTATGCCAGGAGAGGCCTTGGTTCCCCAATGATGGGTTTTGTGGTATGTAAAATCTGAAAAATATTTCAGGTCTCGATATGAATGATGGAATAACAAAAAAAAGAGGTTACGACTCATTGGTACTTGCATTCTTCCTGCACAAGTTCACTTTTAATTATTTTACCAGCAAAGCAGGGAGGAGTACATTGTGCTCTAGGGTTTTGACTAGTGGCTTCATGAAAATCCAGAAGCATTCTGCCGTGTTTTTCTCAGGCAGAGCAAAGGTTAGAGCAAAAATAAAGGAAAAAATCTATTTTTCTTACAAATTTCTTTTTAAAGTTCAACAGCATTCTCAAATTCCTGTTTTCACTGTGTTTGATTCAGTTCAATGGGAGGATTTGTGCTATGAAGATCATTAAATAATTCATAACGCTTTTCATTTTTGCATCTATTCTCGCTAAAACTCGTTTTAAAAAGTCTTACAGCAACAATGCCAGCACAGATGTAAATCTTAACCATTGAAAAAATAATTTTCTCTTTTATTTCTAAAAAAAAAATCACCTCAAAATCCACAATCACTCAGCATTATGCAAACGAATCCATTAATAAGAGTGAAAAAAAAATTGTTGGCTTGAGAATTCTTCTTCGTTCTTAATTTTCTAGAGAGGAAAATGATTTAAACGATGGACACAAATCTCAATTGACATAACTGGGAGTCATACACTCTCCCATATATACTACAGCTTCTCTGACTGTACGAGATAGAGAGAGCTCTTCTCTTCTCTGTGTTTCCCTTCTTACCCCCTCAGAGAAAACAAATGTAGTGTTTGAGTCACTGATCGGTGGTGTAATTGAGTTTAACACTCCTTTTCTGCAGGAAAAAAAGAGTCTTTGAAATGAGGAGGTCAAATTACCTCTCCAGTCAGGCAATAAATAAGTCAAACAAGGTAAGGGCTCCTGCCAGCATATTTTAGTGCAGAATTCAATTAGTGAAAAACAAGATATGCGTGGTTCTTCAGTTAGCTATTAGATGCACGTCCTTTCCCATGATGCTCTCATTTTGCACAAGGCAATCAGGCTGGAGTACACCGCTGATGGAGGACAGCTTTAAAGAAATCCACTCTGTCCCAGTGATCGTGGGAGTCTTGGCCAAATTACAGTCACATGACCAGTGCAGGCAAGTCGGAGGGTGAGATTATTGTTGGTCTTTCTATGCCCTCTCGCAACAAGCCAAAGAGCTATAATCTACCAAGTCTAATATTGTTAGAAAGCCACGATCTAAATTACAGTGCTGAAACTGCCGTTAAAGGGATAGTTCACCCAAAATTAAAATTATGTAATCAATTACATGCATGACCTTAAGGACAATAAATCCTGTATGACCCTTTTTCTCCTGAAAAAAAAAAAAAAAAAAGATTTTGAAAAATGTTGTTTTGTACTCTATTAACTTTCCTTGTATGGACCAAAAAAACAACAACTTTGTGTTCTGCATAAGAAAGGTGGTTTCGAAATTTTCATTTTTGAGTGAACTACTGTATACCTTTTAAGAGACACTCTAAGTTTCCATATAGTGACTGAGGATTAAAAATGGACAGGCATAATGTGTGGCGTAATATAATGTTTTTTCCACTATGAAGCTGATATACTGTATGGAACAGTTTCCATTGATTTCTGCACGGGAGTGGTGTGACGCACGTCAAGCGTGTACTTGTGGGCAGTTGGACAATGTATAGAATAAGAAAGCGAGCTGGGAGGCACACAAAACACACATACACGGACCCACACTGCAACACACCCAACTGGCTACAATGTCGCCTTTGTGACATAATGCTCCTCGCACAGTGGATTTTTGGAAAATAATCCAACTTTTCCTATCCTACGCATCCAGCAATAACAACTGACATCACAGGTCCAACCATATGCCCTGTGGTGCTCGTGAACGTTTTGCATTTTCTCAGCACATAGGGGGGTAAAAGAAACACGGTAAAATGGTTATTATATTCCAATCATGCCCAAGAAACCTATTACAGCATGGCACAGGCCACATGAAACCCGAGAAACCTTGAGGAACCATGAGGAACCCAAATGCTCAAAACTACACAACAGTTGAGAAGCTAACAAAAACAGAGGGGGAAAAAAGGAAAATTGAGAAGAAAATAAAGACGGAAACTACTACCATGAACCATGTATGTTTGTGAGATCCGTTTCTCTTATGAGAAACAGTCTTTCCCTGCGAGGTCCATGAATGTGTGTCAAATGCAGGGACTCTAGCGAGATGAGAAGCTCCCCTGGTGTCGACACGCACATGCTCTATAGCTCTAGTGGCCACTGATGCTGACATGAGGTTAACATTATCACCGCTGAAAGCACGACAGGTGGGTCACATGAAAGGTCTCTAATTTTCTCTTGCAAACGGGACACATGGTTCATATTATTCTCTAGAAAAGCTGACAACGCTCCAATGAAAATATCAGGAGGCTTCCACCACCACTACCGTTCGCCACACACTATTTTCAAATGTATCTTAGATTATGTAGCAATGTAAATTTGCCCTGCCTACTGGGCTTCGAAGGGAAGATTTGGAGGGAACCCGAAACGTAAATAAATAAATGTGGGGATTTGAGGAGGCATGTGGGGAAGTGTTTTAGAGCTGGGTGTGATGTGAATACAACACGACACAAGCTAAACACACAATCGAGTCCTGCACCTTCCGAAGAACTCAAAGAAATGTATATGAATAGAACATAAAAATTTGCCTTCACTTATAACATCTGCACATCACTGCGGTTTACATGCCATATCTGTGTGTGCATGCTGAAAGAATCCCATCTGTATAAAATATCGATGCTGCACTACTTCTATTTTGTGCGGCTCACGAGTCACAACAGAGCCGAGGCTCAAGTACACAACAACACAGGCAGGAATTTTTTGAAGTGGGCTGAAAATACAACTCTTTTCTAAAGTGTTTGAAAAGGGTGCCAGATAAGCAGCATTTAGCCATAAATTCAGAGTCGGCGCTAAGCTTTTTTATGTATAGCTCGCAGAGCGCAAAACCATGCCCTGCTGAAATCAAAAGCGGTAATAGTCAGGTTAGCCACTGTCATTCTAAGAGGGAAGTCGGTTGTGAAATTGTAAAATTGTAAGGCTCTCGCTGTCTATTTCACAGCCTACATTTTATGAACGCTCTCTGAAATTATTCATAAAAAGAGGCTATCACATGGCAGCCAGTGTTTGAGGCTCACAAAGGTGAGGCGAGAAAAGACTCAAGCAATCCTAATCTGCCTGCTGAAGACGGCCACTAATAATACGCTCCTTTATCTCCTTTGCTTAAACAGTGCATACCTTGAAGTTCACAAAAACGTGTGATTCTCATCGAGCTCTCCAAGCGCAACAGAGTGGAGAGAGGGAGAGAGAGAGAGAGAGCGAGAGAGAGAGAGAGAAAGAGCGAGCAAGAGAGAGAGAGAGAGGGAGGACATTTTCCTCTTCACATTCCTCACAGATTCAAGTCCAATTTGCTCTAAAAGTCCTCTGCATTAAGCCCGCATGCCAGGCTGATAGAATACAAAAACAGTCAAATGCCGTCCATCCCACCCTTGTTTTCCCTGATTATACTTGGCAGCCATCGTACATTGGCCATACAGAACTTAAGACACTACAAAATAGAGAAAAAAAATTCACTTGATTAATTCCCAATGAGCAGGTTAACCCTCTGCAAGAATGATTAAATTAATAAAAAGTTCTAAATATGGCTTCAAACCAAGCTGTTAAAAAAAAAAAAAAAAAAAAATTGATATACATGAATAAATAAATGTCCTAATGTTCTTTTAGCCTCAAAATTACTTTATAAAAATATTATATATATTTTCTCAGTATATAAAAATATATTCAATTAATATTGCCATCAATTAAAAAAAAAAAAAAAAAAAAAAACACACACACAATGACATACCATGAACACTATATAAATTAAAAGATAGGCCTACTTGAAGAATCATGGACTTCAGTTTGAACCTTCTGGAGAATTCTTTTTTAAAGTGTAGAATTATGTGAAAGGCTCGAATGTAATCACTCAAAGTGGTCTGGAACACAGTTTAAATGATTTAAAATTGCTTCTAAACATCTACTATAGACAATGCCATACATCAGAGGGTTGAGAGAGAGCGAGAAGCTGAACATTAATGGGCCGATATCTGTATGCACATTTTCTGCCCAATAGCTAGAGCTGAAAGGGCCCAGATGAAATCTGTGTGGTAAAGATGATATCATAGCATTGTGGTTGCACAGCAGTCTGGCAGACACATACCTCACTCTAGAGAGAGAGAAGAAAAAACAAAACTCTAAATAATATTTCTCCTTGCCTTTCCCATTTGAATATTCATCCCGTATCCACGTCCCCAGAAACTCTTCTAATCAGAGTCACTTCCCCTTTAATCACTGGGGCTGTAATTATGATTTGATAAAGCATTTTAACGCACTCTTCAGTGTCACTCACATATCTATGCTTGGAATACCGTATTAAGAGCTGTCAGCCCTTAAGGGGAGCACTTCCCAAACAGTGCTGATCCAAATATGGTAAACACGCCCATCAGCTCTAATTGAAATTATTACAGGTTTGAACATGCTAACGCTACAGCTAATGTTCCCCCTGAAATCGAGCAAGTCTAGCAGACTCAGCTAAGATTCCTCTACCTCCCTCTCATGTGCAGTAATTGTTTAACCCTGAGTGGAAGTGGATGAGTGCCTTTTTTCACCCTACGCCAAAAAAAAAAGAAAAAAAGAAAAGAGAAACAGGCCTGTGTAGCACTTTCCTATCCTGCTTTTCCCTTTCTAATTCAGTCCAACACAAGGCTTGAAGGAAAAGCCTCTCTGGTTCCATGTTCATCTTGGAAGAGCGAGCGCTCTAGGATGATCGTTGACCACAAGTTGATAATGATGACGATTTAATTAGAAGCCTCTCTCTGGTCTGGAGTCAGCCCAAACTCCTCCACCCTGCAGATGGAATAAATTTAGCAACAGTGAAGAAGAGTAGGGCCATCTTTTGCTCCTTTCTTCCATCGCTCCCTCCCCCTTCACAACTTCTCTTTCTTGTCATCTAAGTACCACCTCCAATCAGAGACAGAAAACATTCTTCCCCTCTGACACCACACCGCAAGTCGTTCATGCGCCATCATCGCTCAAGCTTGCATCCCCTAAGTGCGCATGCACCTCACCGCTCCCCAGTTACCAACATGTGGCACTCTGAAATATTAATACAATGCTTAAATAAAGTTTTAAGTAACACTCTAATAGTAGTAGAAGCTGCTAAAAATGATCCAGGAGGAGATAAGTGTTTTCAAGGTAACAGCAGGAGCAGCTCCCGGCTCTAGTACCAACTGGAACAAGGCGAAAAAGGCCTGGCTCTGGGACGACCAGTGTTGTGGAGAAAATGTCTTATTTGCATCCTGGCAGGTCTCGGGGGTTTAGTTTAGCCCTGTGTCATAGTTTCGGTTTCTTTCCTGCTAGAGAAACAGTGTGTGCTATGAGTGAGCTTTTTTCAGCTGCAGGCCCATGACGGAGCGCCGCAGGACGACATGCCCGCCGGTGGAAAAAGGCTGGTGGGGCTGTAAGCCTGCCAGGATCTTCCCTTTATTCCAGCTTCCCTCTCTTTTTGTGGAGTTCGTATGTTCCTAAACTCTGGCCTACGATGAGTGATTCAGAGTGATTTTTTGAGTGCCAGTGTGGGTATACTGATAGATGTCAAAGAGGCTCCAAAGATAGGCAGGGGAGGCATAACCGCAATATTCTCTCCATTATTTCAACAAATTTCTGCCATCCTATAAAATAAAATAAAAAGATCACTACATTACAGCCCTTTTGACACCACAACTACTCATAAGAAAAATTAGGGCTTAAATTATGTTCGTAGACCTTCCTGCCCAAAGATTTAACATGACAAACTAATGAAAAAGGGGGTAATTTTTTTTATTCAATTTCAATTTGTTTTCCTCTGCAAGAAAACATCCACTTTTTCCAGCCTGGTGTTTTCACTTTGGTGTGATTAATACATCCTGGCAAAGCCAAAAAGAGAGAGCGCGGAAGAGGAAAGACTTCACTTTCAACGTATAATAAATTACCTCAACAAAATGTGCAGCTTTTAAGCGTGTCCATACTTTAAATGTGAATTCTCAAGAAGATGAGATGTCTTTGCTTGCGTATGTATGGATGAGAACTGAGTGTGAAATCTACAGTGGGACTGAATTAAAACTACTTTAAAATTTTACCATTGAGGTTTAGCCACAATAACGAATGTTCATTAAATTTCACAGGCAAAAAAAGGTCCATTGTCTATTGTCAATTGTGTAGCGATGTATGAAGCACGGCTCCCATAGAAGTCACTTTCAAACCAAGAAGTGATGTGAAGAACTCGAAATCTGTGTTGGGAAATATTTCACCCTCAAGCGAAATTCCTGATTATATGGAATGGATTTCGTGTGGACTATTTTGCACATGAAAATTCACCAAACAATGGTGAACTGACCGCACCTTTAGAGTTTTCATGTCCACTATCTTAAAGCCAGTAGTGCCATGACCCCATGAATGATGAATGATCCCTATGGGATCTTCTGGAACCTTCTTCACTCCATACAGTTGCTCCCAGCTCTGCAGCTCTGAATTAAGACCAACATCATTAACTGCGTAGAGACCATTATCATATCATATCTTCACGTAGAGACCATTGAGACAAGCCACGCTCTAAACTGTGAAGGCTAGAATGGCAGATCAAGCTAACACGCACACACACAAACACTTATCACATCAGTTGCTGTCACCACTTGACCCATCATCAAAAGCTGTTCATGGACACATCCATAAAGATAGTCAAGGGCTTTCTCTCAATCTGTCTGTTTGCTGCTGCACTACATCTTATTACATTGGCAGTCAGGTAGCAGAGCCTTTTTCTTATTCAGAAAGAAAGAAAAGAGAGATGGAGATAAGTGTGAGGGAGGGAGGGAGAGAGAGAGAGAGAGAGAGAGAGAGAGAGAGAGAACACTTGTGGTTTGGTCTGCTGAAGCCATTTTCTTGTGACGCACATGTACACCGACGGCAGAAAGCCTTTAAAACTGCAAGCGGGTGCACATAATCGCAGAATAGGAAACAAAAGAGGCTGGTTTATAAAATACTTCAGTTGAACTACTGTCAGACACACAGCCACAGCATTCCTCCCTTCTCCTTACCAACCTCCTTTGTCACTTTAATTTGCTTCTGGCATTTTGCATCCTGAGTTTCCACACATACATACACACACACACACACAGAGAAACTGTGGGTGATGTGATTTTGGCATCAAATCTCCTGTTTTTTCCATAAAAATTTCCAGACTTTTAGATGTCCTATCAAAAAACATGCCTGCAATTAGCTCCAAGCTTCAGCATTTATTCATTCTAGAAGATTCTCATTAACACAAAAAACAAAGTCTAATTCATTACAAAACTGTTTAAGAAGATAGCAACAGGGTTTCTTTCACAAAACAGAAAAGTCCAGGGAATTCAAAGGCCCTTTTGTCTTAAGAGGAACTCAACTTCAGGGTGGATATTTCTTTTTAAAAATAATTTTGTGAGGGCTAAATCAAGCCTTCTATCCCGAACATGCTAGAATGAACAACTGATTGAAGTACATCAACTATATAAAATATATGTATATATAAAACATATTAAAATATGTATATCAAACATGTTAAACATTATATTATGGATATCATGTCATCATGGACTCACTTATTGTGGTTTGTGATCCATCACATAAGACAGACTTAAAGGAATCTGGAGCATCACATATTGACCTGCTTAATCACATGCGTACTATGAGAGTTAGGTAGAGGGCAATCTGCCAGCTTGATCTTACTGGCTCACATTTGATCTAATAGCAGAGCATTCAGAGTGGGCGGAGTCTTCTGCCAGGGGCTGCACAATCCCTTTGTAATGGAACACATAGCATTTTAGGATAATGATCAATTATTCTCTACCACGAAAGGCCAGGATTATCACAAATCTCGAACTAAATAGTGCCTAGCTCCCAACACTGTCCTGATTCCCTTAATCCGTGTTTGACAATGATTTAGCTAACACAGCACACTTTCACCATAAGATGATGTAATATGAAATTCCCATTGTGAAAGTGATAAATACTAGAATAAAAAGCTACTAAATTTGTTGTTTAATGGAGTTGCAGGCATGTAAGAGGGAATTACTGAGTCTCAAAAATGTAATGCTTATTATACTAAACTCAATACACATCATTCCTACCCCAATAAAGCATGATGAATTCATAGAGAACCTCTTATTAATAGAAAAAAATGAACAAGAAGCCTATGCAAAATCATAGTACTTTCCAGTTAAATTCTTGATGCCTATATAACAGTACAGCATCTGCAGACTTTTTTCAGCATCTACAATAAAAAAGTGACAAAGTCTACAAAGTCTAAGATAAAACACAACATCTACAAATCAGCAATATTTACTACTTTTATAAATTACATTATATATTAATGATAATTACTTATAAATGGAGGATGAAAGAGTTGAAGTAAAAATCGAAGGACAATTGCGAACAGCAAAGGACTAGTCCTAAACACAGAGTCCATATCAACAGATTTATTTTTATTATTTATTCATGCACCAATTAAAGGTTAAGCATGTGCCAAAGCCTGTGTGTCAGAGAGCAGCTGTAGTGAGCGAGAGGGAGAGAGCGGCCACAACAAGAAGGTTAAGGAAAAAGCAAACTAACTTTGTCTTGGAATGGTTTTGGCCAGGAGACAAGCTCTCCACAAAAGAGCACGGACTGGCATAAACATTTGTACAAAATTATAAGTGCATTTGGAGACGCATGCAGGAGTCAACCGCCTGCACACGGTTCCCTCCGCTCACTCTCTCCCAGCAAACCCTCCACCCCAGAGCGCGTGTGTGTATACAGGCTCCAAACCACTGCATTTTAATTACTGCCAGCAAGCACAGCAAACCCCTTTGAAATGGAAATGGCCTCAGAATCTTCCTCTGCACAGCAGAAATCATCTTCTGATTTGAAAAAGAAAAAAACAAACAATATGCTACACCACAGCCTAGACCTGATAATGCTGATTATAACCACCAATAAAGCCAGTGTCAACAACCTCACAGTCCCAGAGATCCCTAGCATTAAATCTACATATTCATGTGTGCTTATAAAAGAGCTAGGAGAGAGAACGATAGGAATTTTTTTTTATAATACAGAAGGCATATTTGTCATGCACCTAATTTCAAAGAAATGTAGGCTTTATGTGTCATGCAACACTAAGTTCGGGACATTTTGATTTAAGCAATAGTGTGTATTGATGGAACACATTCAAAGAGCAGCTCTATTATTGTGCTAGCACATCCTGTTATCAGGCAAATGCTGTGAGAAGATGAGGAAAAGAAAGCATTTAGTAATATTTTGGAGTGAAAAGCATCTATCTCTCCAGTTCCTTGTGCAGCATCAGGCCATAGGTGAACATGCATTTTCAGTGGAGGGCAAAAAAGCGTGGCCTTCGTTTACAAAGAGTGTCCAAGACTTCAAAGACGTCTTTAATTTTTTATCCTTGTGCCATTGCAACGTCTAGACCTGAGGTTGCAAAAGGGCAAACAACAAAATGTTGTAGAGAAAAAAGGCCTTTAGTCTGTCGCTGAAAGACACGGCACCTGTATTGGCATTTCACAAGGCCTCCTAAGCTATAGCTTCACTATCTTTTTTTCAGAAGCAAGACTGCAATTTGGGTGTGTTGTTAAGCCGCAGATAAGTATAGGTTGGATAATTTATACTTGCTCAGGAGGAAAGAAATACTTAAGACCTAATGTTAAAGGTCTTCACAAGACTACATATCTATTTATCTACTATCTGTCATTTGATTGTTACAGCTTTGATTTCATTTCGGTGCGTCCAGGGTCAGCATTCCTGCCTATGTAAATCATTAAATCATAGTAGATACTAGAAGCCCTGGGGATCTCGAACAGCTGTCAGCGTGCCATCTTCCTTGATGACAATGGATCTATCATTCTGCAGGAACGCGGTGGACGGCCGCGAGAAAAGACACTGCATGCACTTAAACATCAGCATGTGTATAATAATAAGCAGTTGCAAAAAGTACAGTCATTCAAGATCTGAATATCATCCACAAGAAAACACCACCTTCCTAGTGTCTTCCTTATTTCGCTAATTAGTAGACAAAACTTACTATAATTAAAAGTGCAGCAAAGCTTCAATAACACATTCCAGAAACTTGAGAGATTCTGCCACAAAAGGGGAAAAAAGCCTTCTAATAAACATGTTGCCATCGGTTTTGATCATTGTTGAAATATTCCACAGCAAATTAGCTAACACTTATAAAGACAGATGTCACAACATGTGCTGCCACATTTCCTCCTCATGCATTCCTCCCCTACGGCTGGCGTGCTGCTTACCTTTACCAGGCCTGCTGTTGTTTACCTCCAGTGTTGTTTATCATTAGGATTCAGCTGGCACTGTTCTAACCCCTCCAATACAAGACAGAACTATAGGCGACACTTACACCTGAGCATCTAACACAACCTCACAACTTGCTCTTTTCCACTAAATATGTTACTGTACACTGGGTTACGCATTACTGCACAACAAAAATAAAATTAACAAGAGTTAAAACAAGAGTATTCGTTTAATAAATTATTAGATGAAATATCATTTTGAAAGAATTGGCTCTGATAAGAACGTGATTGTTCATAAATAAACTGCTTGAGCTCAAAGAAATTATTCGCTACACTTCATCCTTTACTTTATCTTCAAGATACACATCCACTTAAGACGTATAAACAACATCTTTTCAAAGATTAAAGACATACTGCTTTACTAAAGTAGGAAGCGATAAGCAAGGCCAAATTAGGTCAATGAAAATGTAAATAATAAAACAGGCAATAAATAAAATGCCAAAGCTGTGTAAAACCACTGAAAACTGATTAAAACTCAAAATTACTGGTAGAGAAATCTGAGACAATATTTCTCAAGTACTAAAACATATGGCAGACAACCTCTAGAAACAACAGACTGTGGCACATGAAAGAGAATTATTCAAAGTTCATTTACTGTCCAGATTTTAGGACTGATAATGCATTCAACTGATGCCAGCTCTGCAATTAATGTTCCCAAGAAAGTAATCAAAAGTCCCTTTATAACAGAGAACATACTTAATTATAGCTAAACAACTGAACTTGTTATATCCTGCATGCACAGAAAAGTGATTCTCTCATTTCAAAATGATTTATATATGAAACACTGAGTATCAAATAAAGTGGTCTGATATCTTTTATGTATCTTAAAATTATATTTTGTACAAATTTATCTTAAAATAATTTTGTATGCATTTAAAGATTAAATGAAATGCGTTTTGATGGCATGAAATTACATTCACTCAGTCACTGCAAGGTATCATAATGACACTCCGCGAGTGTTTTAACGATTTAGAGCCTCATGATTCAATCCCTTAAACGATGAAATGCCTCAATTAAAAAATGCAAAACTATCATCACTGCATAATAATCTCTAATAAAATTGTATTAATCCGCATGAACTGTAAGAATGATTAGAGTATTAAAAAAAATTTTTTTTTTTAAAACCCTAGCCTACTTCACACACTACGTGTTAAAATACATATTCCAGCTGTCAAGTCTCAGAACATAAGATCTATTCAAAGACAAGTGAGGCATCGCAGAATAGAATACGGTCCAAATCTCTGAACTTACTGGCACCATAAGCGTTCGTCTGCGATCTGTCGGTATCTGCTCGCCGGATCCAGTTAGGAAATGCTCTTTACTTGCACAAAACCACAAGTTCCTCCCCAAATCCACGGGCAGAAAGTCCTGAAAAAAAAAAAAAACAACAACATCAACGGAGATCGTCATTTTCTCAAACGCTTTAATCTCAGCGAAAATGAAAGTGCATTTGTCTGTGAAATATAGTTATGAAACTGCGCAAAAACCTTCAATCATACTTAATTTCTGTCCATAAAGAAAGCATTTGGAAAATCCAGTCTGCATGAAAAATAGGCTTGCATGAATACTGCGTTTAAACTTGAAACAGCGAGCAGTGAAGTTAAACAAATAAAAATAAAAAACACGGATGCGTACTACATTTGTGAAGTTGTGTTAACACTAATAAAAGAGAAGGGATTTTTATAAATTCATTAGATTCTGTATTGGCAAATAACACATTTGATTCCTTTTTAAATCTCGATGAATTAATACAGGTGGCCACGGTCTGTCTTTTAAATGCATGACTTTAGAATAAGTAAATAAATGTAAGGGATATAGGTGAGTGAGACCCTTTCTCAAAGGCAGTGAATAAGTCTATCTCTATTGCGTGCAGCACATCCCTGTATAGCAATCAGGACAATGTGCTGAACTGGCAGTCTAATTATAAATGTTCCATTGGGCTCCAGTGCCATCTTACCTTATGAGGGAACAGCTAACAGCAACTGCTCAAAACAAAATGCCATTACGGGCTCAACTTCACCCCAACAGAGGGACAAGCCAAGGGGATTGTTTTTCAAACAGCCCCCTCTCACTTAATACAAGAATGTATTATTAGACACCCAGTTATTCTTACAGACTAGACACAATTTCAGGAGAGAAAAACTAGCAAAGTTAAGCTGTGTTTAATTAAGGTGTCAGGTTGCGTCCCTGACGAGAACAACAAAGCTTTTGTGTTTCTGCGAAAAGAAAAAAAGGAGGACAGCGTTTCGCTTTCTAGCGCCGGAAAAGTGTTTAACAAGAAGTAATTTATGTGTATTAATTTTTGTAATATTTTAAATGTCCCGTTTGACGTGTCTGAGGGGGCTTCAGGAGTTTTTAAAAACCAATACATTCCGTCATAGCCTACGTCGGCGTGTTGTGTTATGTTCCTTATTAAAATATTATCGCATCTCGTGCAGCAGTCGAAAAAAGGGCTTATCAGTGTGGTATGAGGGTCTACTTTTGGGAAACACCCATGAGATGATGGGCTATCGGTGTCCCACAGACTGAGTTCACACACATTGCGCTCCATTTGTCCTCTCATACCTCACCGCTCTGTTTCTGGAAATCTCAAAAGCATCATGTATAGCACGAAACTTTAAAAAGAGGCAGAAAAAGGATAATGCAAAGTGTAAATCGCGTATAACGGAAAATAAACGCTAAAATTATTTTACTGGATTTATTTTGAATAGAAATTCACTGTGAATGTAATTTTAAACTACTAGGTTATTTGATTTTTTGTGTAAAGTTTTTTTTTATTATTATTATTACACATAGCCTATCTGTTTGACGTTTTAAAACAGCGATAAGTAAGTTAACAAACGTTTTAATAAGCGCCATAATTTCTCAGATAAAATATCACACATTCTGATAAAATAAATAAGAAATAATTCCCGGAGTTCACTTACTTTCAGTCTGAATGCAGTGTATATCAGAGCACCTGGAAGATTAAAAGGAGTCTGCTTGTCCAAGTTGCTTATTGTCTCTAAATGGTTCAGCTTTAGATGAGGACATTTTAATTTATGGCTTATGCATTCTTCAAAGGTCAATATGCCTGACCTCGAGCGAAAGTTGAGAAACAATTCCCATGCTCGCTTAGAGAACAATTTTGCCTTCAAACATTATTATTATTTTATTTTTTTAAACTACCTGCTTAGCTATCTCTCGCGGGCTGGAAGGGTGTCTGATCTTAAAAATCACAAAGCATGTCCAGTTTTTAATAGAGAGAAAGTTAAAACGACGTCGAATAGGATACTTGCCAGTACCACCTAGCAGCGCTTCTCCCGTTATTGTCAATGAATAGTACCGCTCTGTGGACAAAAGTGAAATTACCTCCGGTGTAGTGAACTTATCCGCCGTCCGGATGACAACTACATGATATCTATTACTCAGAAATAAAACTAATTAAATAGCACTGCACCTGGAGTTATTATCATACGTACATTGTTAGAAATGTACCTGCGCATCATTGTTTCCTTTCGGCGCGTGCGTTTGTGAGCAGGCTATAGCCTACACTACAATAGTTCAATAGCGGACAATGAAGTACAAACAAAACATTATAACTGCTGGGAGAACATACAAGAACCGCTTGGGTGATGTCTGTTTAACTTTATTCTGTTAGTCGACAAGATTTTTGCGTTTTTTTGTTAAGAAATAAGCTCTTAATCGTTCCTCGTCATCGGTCTACGGAGTAGGCTATCATGCGTCACTCTTCGTTGAAAATTACCGTTTAGACAAATATCAATCCTGGACAAGCAAACCCTTTCAAATAGTTTGGACACTTACTGTAAAGCTTCTGTAAATAACACGTGTGAATGTATCGATACGGTAGCTGCGGTGTTACGACGCCGAAGAGACTATAAACACACATGACGAAAGACACGAAATCACGGACGACAGGTTATCAATGATAAAAGTTTACCTTGATGTGAGCAGGGTACCAAAACAAGCGTTCGTCTTCGCCGTATCCCGTTATTGGTTTTGAAACAGGTTAAAGATAATGAACACTGGAGTGTAGAAGCAAAGAAAGAAGAAAACTGAAGTGTGTCGCTTCCACTGACCGTAGAGGGAATCCCGCTTTGGCTGTATGAAGTTGAACTGTCAAAACTGCTGAGAGCAGTTGCAAGTATATTTATCGCGATTTCCTCTCTACTCTAAAACAGAAGCGACAGAAGACGATGGTTACTGCTGTCAATCTTGGCAATCAATGCAAGCGGCCATGTCGCAAGTATTCAAAGCATTTCCCGTCGTGCAACATCAGAAAGTGAGTGGCCAGGGCATTGATCTGAGGAAAGAGGCAGGGCTCCCCCTCCCAGACAACACATGAGAGAGAGAGAGAGAGAGAGAGAGAGAGAGAGAGAGAGAGAGAGAGAGAGAGAGAGAGGTGGGGTAGAATAGTGTATTGTGAGGTGGAAAAAGAACTCAGGTGATGTACATTTTCAAATGTCAGGATATTGTTGTTAGCCATATAAAATTTCGCATTAAAAACATTTGTAAATATTCACGCGTCAAGTCATCTGTTAGAGTTATAGCTATAGCTATTTAAAAATAAATGGGTTATAAATTAAAACTCATTTGCATTTGCAACGACCATAGTGCTGATTAGGAAAAAGCTTAGGCTACTATCTCTATAGCCCAATATGCAAATTTTGTTGTTGGATTAAGCTGGAGCTAGGGACTTGAACATGATATAAAGGTGAAAATGTAAAGATTGTGATTTCACTGCTTTACACTACTTTTGAGGAAAACATGTCGAAAAAAGTTCTAAGCGACGGCAAAAAAAAAAAAAAATCTTACCTATGAGCATTTTTATGGAATTTGAAGTTACCTATAAGCTAATCCTCACGCCAGAGGAAAAATCGTAATGTATCTCTCACACAGACGTTTATTATGTTATAAAATTGAAAAATTGTTAATTCCGCTATAAGAATGCTTACTGCGTAGGCTATATTTATCCAACGCGCCTTCTTCTCAAAAGATTGTAAAACAGTGTTTTACACCTGGAACGATTATTGAAGTTAGTCTTGTGCCAACAACCAAAGGCCATCTCAGGTCATTCTACAAAACCGAATGTAGAAGAATCATGTTTAAAAAGCATCATATACAGTTAGGCTATTATAGCAAATTATTTGATCGATATATTGATGAATTTGGGCATTGTGATCAGAATTTAAACTTATCACCTCCAGTGTCTCCCTGAAACTATGGGGAAATAATTGCATTGTCTCATTATTGCAAAAAATAAAATAAAAACTGATTTTCTTTTACACCATAAGCTGTTTAAAATTGTAGGCTATTCCAAATTAATTTCACGGACACGTGCATGATGATTATTCGAATTCAGGTCAACGATTTTGAAATAAATCACAAATGTCTTACAAACCTGTTTTTTCGCAAAGCCTATAATATATATATTTTTAAATCATATATATGTTTGGCTTAACACTGTCTGATTTGTTCACATCTGTGAAACGGTTTCCTTTACACTGGTAGCCTATAGAAATATTTAAGAAGTTACCAATAAAGTGCATGAACAAAACTACGGAGACATTCCTCTCCAGACAGCTTTTTAGACGATCCATCGTATAATTATATTAAGTTGTGAAGAAACTGTTCGCTCTCAAACGGACAAAGATAAGGTCAGATGAGTTTGAGTAGCCTATATTTGAATGTGCAGCGCACTTTAGGAATGCTGGTTGGTCAGACTGTGAAGATAAAAAAATAAAAATCTACAACACTGACAGACTTATGCAGAGATCGGAAACATAAATACAGTTCTGTTCAGCAGTTACAACGACATGCAGTAAAAACTAAAGTAAGTAGTTAAAAAAATCGTATATAGCCTATAATAACTGTCAACTTTCGCGTTATGTTTTTTTTAATAAAATTGCTTGCATCTTATTTTATTTATTTTGTGGTGAAAATATCATAAATTCAATACGAAAGAAAACAATACATACACAATACAATGTTGTACTTACAATGATAAGGGCAGATGCAGAAGAAAATGCTGTTTGTTAACTGAAGAGTCACACAGGGCTAAAGAAAGGGGGAGATAGGGAGGGAGGAAGAGTGAGAGTGAGAGAGAGAGAGAGAGAGAGAGAGAGAGAGAGAGAGAGAGAGAGAGAGAGAGAGAGAGAGAGAGAGACAGAGGGGGGGATTAAGGATGTAGCGGGTATGCCAGAATAGATATCCTTTCACAACATCTCATCACATCTGTTCTGGCTCTTGTCTGTCTTTCATTTTCACATTCCCTTTTTTCCTGAGAAAAATCCTATCCACGCGTCACATCTTCATCCCCAGATTCTATCTACACCAAAGAGAAGATTAATTATTCAAACAAAGCCTTGCCTTCAAGGCAATAAAGCCACTGCACTGAAACTTTTTTATTTTACAGCCTATTCCAGCTGACACCGAAAGTATTTCAAAAAGTTTCCCTAAACGCCTCATTTTCAAACAGTGACAATCATTAGGCTACTTTTCAATCTGAACTTCGTTTGGCTGTTCGAAATTTCAGCTTAATATAGCGAAAAGGTGCAGACATATTTTCTGACTGGTTCATTGATGTCGATGTTCTCACACAAGCTGAAAAATGTAAACAGGCACATTCAAACTGCCACCGCGCAAAACACTTCATGAAATAAAAAATGCAGCCAACAGTCTTCAGACAAGTGTTTCTCTGAAGGTAAACACAGGCTGTGTCTCAAAACCAAGTGAGCTGCCTGACTAGACAGCATTTTTAGGCGTCATATGGGTATTCAAAACGGGTTTCAGACCACAGACATTTAGTTTTTGCCAGAAAGTAATTATTTTATCATTCAGTTTTAAAATGTATTTTGGTGGTTAGTATTTTTTTTAGCCATTATTACGCAGTAAAAAGAACGTCTTGCTTTTTAGGTAGAGTTGCGCTGCATAACAACCAGAGCTCGCGTGCTGCTGCAGAAGGCAGGTACAGCGTCAGGTAGACGCCGCTCATCGATGTTTTGTACAGGGCTAATGCGCCACCCATTGATTACTCGAGGAATTACACCTCTGGATTGCTTCAATCACTTGCAGTGATTGTCGAGTAGGATGTGTTCTTGTTTTTGAAATCTTTTAATTTTAAGCTAACGGTTAGATATGGGGTTGAGCTTCAACGGCATCCTTAAACCTAACAATTGTATTTATTATTTGTATGCATTTTTTAAAAACGAAAATGAAAAACGCATGTGGCTGCTAGTCACATTATCAGAGGACCAACAGTAAGTCTCAATTAAAAGAGAAATTCTGACTAATGAGCTTCTTCAATCTGCAAATTTGAGTCAATGTGTAAAAGACCACAACGTTTTAGAGAGCTGTAATAAAACTTCTTTTAAAACCAAATTCTTTTCATGAATAAATTGGAAGTTTGTTTTATTTAATCCTTGGTTATTTGCCTCTGATGTAGTTTGGCCTCGACTGCAAAACAGTCACTCAAATACTTATAGGTTTTAACAAGGACATGATTCATTTTTGTCTCAGGTCTTAACTAATTAGCTCTGAACAAATGTACAAGTCCTTTTTTGCGGTCCCTTTGACAAAATCCTAAAATCACAAGGTCTTTTCTGAACTATGCGCCTGTAATTAATTTTGCGGGTATGAGCGAGCGGGTTCAAGCCTGTAGGTCTGGTCTGGACCAATGTTCTGTCCAGCTCGTTAGAGAAAGAGGCAGCATTCATCACATTAGCATATCATGAAATGCTTTGATGCATCGTGAAATTCAAGCCTGGCCTATTAATATTTAAAAAAGGCCTGCATAAAAATCAACATTTTTGTTACATTAAATTAACATGTGTTCTTCTCCAGTTCTGCATGTTTAATTAGGCCGCACTCTTCTGTCAAAGGAAATATGGAGGCTGCCATATGATTTGCTGTGATTACTTGAGAACTGGCAAACAACACTTCACAAATATATTTGTCTGATAGATTCAAATGCCTCACAGAGGATCTGCGTATGAGAGGCCTCTATTGAAAACTCATTTCAGACATTTCCATAGCTACAGGAGCCATGAAAATATGTCTGATACGTTTAATTAATGAGCGATGCATTTTCAGCCAAAATCTACAGAACCGTGTCTGTGTTGCTCAATGAGACTTAACACACTGGATGAAGATTCTCCACAACAACTTCTTAAACGTTCCACGAAACAGCCCCGTTGTAGTCTGGAGGGTTTCAGCATCACTCAAGGGTCTGTGTAAAAAAAAAAAAAAAAAACGAGAGAGAAAATGACACACTGCAAACCATTATGTGGCAGGAAACACAGGAAGAGGTAATTTAAATGTCAGTGGTTGGAAAACCCAATCCATTATTACGTTTCAAAGAGTTTATGGACATTTTAATTAAATATAAAAGAAAGGACATGTGCATAGCATAACTTGTCAAATAATCTAATGATCATCAATATCAATAATTAAGATTCCAAACTCTTTGTAGTTGCATGGTCTTTGCATCTTAATCTGCATCACTTGCATCTCCGAAACACAAAGATCAGTCGTATGACATTTCAACTTATTACCAAAACACAAAAGCACATATGTGACCCTGGACCACAAAACCAGTCTTATGGGTAATTTTTTTAAAATTGAGATTTATACATCATCTGAAAGCTGAATACATAATATTTCCATTGATGTATGGTTTGTTAGGATAGGACAATATTTGGCCGAGATACAACTATTTGAAAATCTGGAATCTGAGGGTGCAGAAAAATCTAAATATTGAGAAAATCGCCTTTAAAGTTGTCCATTTCTATTGGCGATTGTGCTGCATCCACTCACAAAAATAAATGTTTTATATATTTAAGGTGGGAAATTTGCAAAATATCTTCATGGAACATGATCTTTACTTAATATCCTAATGATTTTTGGCATAAAAGAAAATTCTATAATTTTGACCCATACAATGTTTTGTTGGCTATTGCCACAAATATACCCGTGCGACTTAAGACTGGTTTTGTGATCCAGGGTCACATATATATATTTGCCTTGTATCATCACTCATAAAAGGAACATAAGGAGTGTGTTCCATCTAGTGTTTTTAAGGTTTAGTAATCAAAGGGTTTTAGCAGAAAATAATAGTGGTTTGGATTCATGAATGTGCTGTAAAATTTAACATGTTTGGTAAAGATATTTCTTGTAAAGGAGTATTTTTATGTCCTTAAAGACTCCTAAAGACCTAAAAAGACTCTAACAACATGTCCATTTTGTTCTGTAAGCACAACCTCTCCGTAAGGTAACAAAAGCAAGAGAACAATGGCATAAGAGCGCTGTGAGTTGTTATTGTAAATCAAGCATGTTCCACAAGGTCAAACATAAAACAGTTTTGTCACTTCGAGTCGGAGGTCAGAGCGCTCTATCTACCACACACTCCAAAATACAGTAAATGCCAGAATCTCTAAAAGAAAGATTAGAAGAACAGCCTAGGAAGTACTGCACTTTTACATTAAAGTTATGTAATTAAAACATGCCTCATTTGCATACATGCAAATCACCCCAGTCCCATTTGGAACTGCAAAGTGGGACGCTGTTCTCATTTGCTGACCTAAATATTACTTGTCACTCTACATTTCATCAAAGTTTTTTATTAGTATTATAATTTCCTTTTAAGTTAACAAGGAACAGTTGATTA
Organism: Abramis brama; assembly: GCF_963993115.1. NCBI lineage: Eukaryota > Metazoa > Chordata > Actinopteri > Cypriniformes > Leuciscidae > Abramis > Abramis brama. The sequence goes on along the minus strand of NC_139965.1, from coordinate 23,098,055 downwards.
ATTAAACGTTTAAATGAAAGAAAGCTACATGCTCTTAATTACATCATGACTGTGAGCTTCAGCTTCTTTACTCTAGGACGGTTTATGAATATGTTCTTTCCAATTAGTGTAAATCTACATAAATGCAAATCTAAATGACTACGTCCCAGATCCCCCGACGAGACTTTCGGATTTGATTTGACTTTGATCAAACACCAATGGTGCAAGACTTCCGTCCAAGTTTTACATTGGGACAAATCAGCTCGCCCTGTGGTTCTGATCTGACAAATGCAGATTCAAGGTTCAAACATTGTATTTCTAACACCATAACAGAGTTAATGGTTAACTGTGAATAATACATGGTAGATCATTAACATCTAATACACACAAAAAATGCAACAGAACATTCTTAATTGGGCTTCTCAAACTCTTGAAGTTATCTTAAAGTAAGGCTTTTAATATTGACCCTGGTAGACAATTTTCAATTCAGCAACCCACAGTCTTTGTTAATGGAGGCTAAATATGCACATGAACTTCCCAACCCATTTGAAAACCCCCTAAAGAAACATGTAGCGCAGAGCTGGTGCAGAACACAACACCAGAAGCTTTAGGTGAGCCTCATTAAATGGTTTCATCAAAGATTAATTGGCAGGTTTCGCAAACACAGCAAGAAAACGAAGCCGAAGTGTTGTGTTTTTCTGCCTTGAGACAGTGCTTCGCTTTAATTTGATGCGAGAGGTGCAGCAAAAAAGGCTTCCTGAAGTTAAAAGAACTGTTTGGATCAACTGAAAAGCCCAAGGACATTTACCTCATTTATGTTTACAAAAAGCCCAATTCACTGTAGGTATTGTAAATGCCGGGCATTTAGGGAAAATGTTTCATCGCTTTGTTGCGCACAGCACTTTTTACACATGCATGCAGAGGTAATCGTTTGTCTGGAACGATTACGTTTTCTCTGTCATCTTGTTTGAAGCAGAAAGCCGAGATGTTAGTCTCTGTGAATTTTAACATCTTTATTGTTCTCGAGAACAAACAAAGACGGCTTGACATTTCAGATCATGAGTAAATCTTTGCTCTGCTGTACTACTGAAGATGAGGCAAGACTCAGAGGTATTATCCGCCTACATTCTGTTCTAGTTTTATCTGTTCTTCTGCTAGATATGCAGGAATGTGTATAAAAGAACACTGAATGATGTTAAGAGCCGACCTCCTCAATTATTCAGCGTCTCTCACCGAACATATAGATAGTAAATCAATGGTGATAAAAGAGCATAAGATACCGTTTTGGATTCAAAGTACCTTTTGTATTAGAATCTCATCCTCCCTTAGGTGAATGCATAAGTCAGATGCAGAAGCTATGAGGATCCCTGCCGTGTTGGGAATGCCATGTCGAGACAACACAAAGCCTTAAAACACGGTAATTGTGCGCCTTTGAATTATTAGCGCCCGGAGAGACGTGGATGGATCTGGAAAGGAGTGAATTTGTGATTTCAGCTGAATATCATTTGTTGGGTGCACACAATGGATATCATAGTGAATCTGTGATGTCCCTTCACATCTAAGAGTCAGGGCAATGAAATAAGAGAGTGAAGAAAGGGCGCATGCAAATCATTGACTGGCATATTGCCAGAATGCCTAATGTGGCATGTAACAATGTGGCTTCTTCTCCAGCTCAATATGCTCCTATTCACACATACAGGTTTGGCTACAGGTGACCCGTTTCACAGTTTGGTGATTAGGGGAATGGAGAGAAACTGAAATTTAGAGAGTTTAGAGAGACCAGACAGGGATTCTTCAACCCAAAAAAAAGTTTTCTGAAGTTTTCTTCCTCTAATGTAATTTTTTTATTTAAAAAAAAAAAAAAAAAAATCAATTTAACTATTGCTCCATGTCCTTATTTTCAAAACAGGAGCTGACATCCCGATAAATTTTAACCACCTATTATGCATTATAATGCCATTTGATAAATAATAATAATGCCTATATGCTGCAGATTTTTTTAAAGAATTTTTTTTTTTTTTTTAGCAAACAGTAAAAACTTTTACATTGTAAAAAAAAAAAAAGAATCTTGAAAAAATAAGGAATTAAAGGGTTAGTTTGGCCAAAAATGATAATTCTGTCATTAATTACTCACCTTCATGTTGTTCCAAACCCATAAGACTTTCATTCATCTTCGGAACACAAATGAAGATCTTTTTGATGAAATCTGAGCGCTTTCTGACTCTCCATTGACAGCAGCGCAATTATCACTTTCAAGCCCAAGAAAGGTAGTAAATACATCATAAAATTAATGCATGACTCCAGTGATTTAACCTCAATTTTATGAAGCGACGTGGGTTCTTTTTGCGAGAAAAAACTAAATTTACCACTTTATTTACAAAATATTAATCTCTAACACATTAACAAGAGCACCATGACATGTGTTGTGTTGACGCGAGAACAGAAGTTGTTACGTGAATGCATGTTGGAGATTAATATTTTGTAAATGAACGAATGTCTTAGGGGTTTGGAACGACATTTAATTAGGTAATTAATGACAGACTTTAATTTTTGGGTGAACTAACCTTTTAAGCAGCACAACTCTTTTCAACTGTGAGCATCAAATTATTATACTGAAAATTCAACTGTGTCATCACAGGAATCAAGTATAGGCTACATTTTAAAATTATATTTAAATAAAATAAACAGTTATTTAAAATGATAAATATTTCACAGTATTACTGTTTTCACTGTATTGATCAAATACAGTGAACATAAGAGACTTTCAAAAACACTAAAAATTTTCAATGGTCTTTTATGTTATATTAAATATTAAATACATTCGAGTAATTTATATATTTTACTGGAAAAGTAAAATTATTTTATATTTTACTGGAAAATTATTTTACTAATAAGCAATATAATTGTCTATACAATTCAAAATAATTATAACAGAATACATTAAATGCATTTAAACAACAAATGTGATAGATCTGTGAGGCTACTAATATTTTGTGAAGAAAGAGCCCATGAATTGTATATTGTATTTTGTCACAATGAGTCAAACTTGGTCATTTTAAATAAAGGCTACATCATGAACAGAGGGTTATGAGAAATCGCTTGCATTTGTACTGCAGAGTTTGTGTAAACATTATGTTTTGTTTTTTGGGGGGCATACAGTTGCATCCACACATTAGGTTCACTGTAAAAAAAATCTGTAGAAATTACAGTATTACTGGCAGCTGCTTGCCAGTAACTTACTGTAGATTTAAATTGATGTTATTTACTGGCAACAGTTTGTTCAAAGTTAAATGAACATTAAACATTAACAAGCCTTTATCTTTACAGAATAAAACTAAAATAACAGCCTCATGCAAAGCATTCTGGGAACCAAAATCTGAAGGAAAAAAAACAGAAAAAGGTTGATGAAGATTTCTGGTTCCCAGAATGCTTTGCATTAGATTGTTATTTTATAGTTTTATTCTGTAAAGACAAAGACTTGTTAATGTTTAATGTTCATTTAACTTTGAACAAACTGTTGCCAGTAAATAACATCAATTTAAATCTACAGTAAGTTACTGGCAAATAGCTGCAAAACTACAGCAATTTTTTTACAGTGTTCATGGATTGCATTGTGCCTTTGACCTTACAGGGGCCACCTGTGGTTCTTCACTACTAAACGCACTTTGGCTTCTTTTGTGCACTGTTTTATCTCTGTTTATTCCTCAGCTGAATAGTGGCATGGAGTTTTCAAAAAAGCAAAAAGCAGGGCTTTAGGCCAAGCTGTCAAACTCCAGGGTCAACATAGCTTTCACTCTTAAGACAAGGTCAGAATAGTTCAAAACCACTCCGGCCGCTCAGATTTCACTTTGAAACAGGTGGCTATTTACAGAATGGAATGATTTGAGCCACTCCAAAACACATCATGTTTTGACAAATTTATGGAGACTCATGGAGAAATGCTGCACACAGTTTTAAGCTAATTAATTCAGTCACTCCTAGACATTTAGTAAACAGTCGCCTCCAATTCACTAGAGAGCATTTGGAGTAGTACTGTGGAGAGAACACCACCCAGATTCATGTCAATATTGACAAATAGTCTATACTCAACTGCATATTTGTAAATGATTCTTGGCAATGACTACAGCTCTTGCCATGGACATTATTGCTGAAAATCCCCACAATCCTCCTGAGAGTTTTCACAGTTAGTTGGGCGGTGGATAAAGAGCAATAACCCCCCCCTCCCCCTCTCCTCCCCTCTCCTCCCCTCTCCTCCTCTCCCCTCCTCTTCAATCTATCGTTCATTCATTTAAATGAAGGACATTTACAGTATTCACATTTAAATACAGCATTCCTTCTGCATTTCCAAGGAACATCTATTCTATCCTAAACAGCCATGTATTCATCAAGAATTGAATTACATCAACATAATAGTACCTGTGACGTTCCATAACTTCGGTATGGAATAATGCAGTAGATGCTCAAATGAATTGGATTGAACAAAGGTTCAATGTTTTTCAAACACTCAATGTCACAGAATCCTTGGATGACAAAGCGTCTAAATACAGTTGTAGGCGTACTTGCATACGTGTCTTTAAACTTCTTTGAACGAGTGTGAAATATTTTGTGCAGCATTAGTGCGAGAGACATTCAGTGCATTTAACAGAACAGGACAGAATTTGCATAATGGGTTTTTTCTTATTCTCTTTGAAATCCAGAGTGCGGAATAACAAATGTATATGAAATAGCAGCCAAACATCAATAAATGGAAATGCCACAATTCTCTGTGGATGGTCTTGGGTGGATTTCTGCTGGAGGAGGAAAAACAGCCCGCTTATTGCAAAATAAGCAGAAAAGCGGATGTGATCAAACTCATGCCCACCAGGCTCGCTAATGCGCGCACACGCACACACACACACAGTAGCCCACCTCTCACTTCTTCTAATCAGATGCAGTGAGATGTGGCAGCTCCTGCTGTGGAGCTATGGGAGGAGCAGCATGTCTCACAGGTGCTTTCAAAGAACAAGATACAGCAGTGGAGAGACTGTAATTACTCTCCAATTACAGATAAAGATCTCACTTGAGGGCTGCAACACAAAGTGTCCTAACAGCCATGCAGACCCACTCACACTACAACTCAAAAAAAGTTCAATCAAGAGCATCTTAGGAAACGTCCTATGCAGGTACAATGATAATCATCATCATGTAAAGGATGCTTTTTTTAATTGTGGTATTCAAACCAACTTAGTAACAGATAAACAAAAGTGGCGCTGAATCAGTCAGCAAAACGTGGAGTTGAAATAAAGGTCTCAGTCTTAAATGTATTCTAATATTTCTCTAATAGATTTAAGAATGAGACCTTTATATGCATTTTAATTTCACATAGCTTTCTACATTTTTGATCAGAATTTAATAAATAAATCCAGAAGGACCGTGGCAGACTTTTGCACAGTATTGTATATTTACATTTATCAGATGCTTTTATCCAAAGCGACTTACATTGCATTTCAAGGTACACATTTACATTCTTATCAGTTCTTGCTTTCCCTGGGAATTGAACCCATGACCTTGACACTCTACTTTTTGAGCTACAGGAAAGCTAACTATATTATATATTAATATATAGGAAAGCTATATATTAAATGCTGATCAAAACTGTAGAAAGCTGTGTGAAATTTGAATATTAAAATGCTTATGTTTGTAACCTTATTCATCATATAGTGGTCAAAACACAATGCACATTCTAAAGGAAATCCTTGACGCGATGATGAGAGCATATTAATGGGCAATAAAAACGTTTCATAAATTTCTCTGTCTTCAGAAATTGTTTTGGGAGACTGGAGTTGATGACTGCTTTTAATGCAATGCAAATGTAAAACCCTCAAATCATTTCACAAATACCTTACTTGACATCACTTTTCCTCTGAAGATAAAAACTTGAAATTATCTCTCTCTCCTTCTTTCATTGATAACACAAACAGAATAAAAGACAAATAGCTTGTTAATATCTTTAATATTTACAATTTCTTTTAAAAAAAAAGGAAAAAAGAAAAAAAAAGTATGTGGCATATCCCTCCCCAACCCGTTTCACACAAATCCTGTCTGAAAATATTATTTTGTTATTTCTTCCCCTAACTTTGTCAACAAAAATAAAATGCATTTGCAAGCTAACTGGAAACTGGCAGTGCTGGATACATAAAAATAATATTTCAAGTGATTTGGTGTAAGAATATCATCTGAATTGACAAAATACAATCAACATTTGACATTTTTGTACCCTTCATGTTTATAATGCGTCACATTTATAATACTTTGTTTGTCATTACATTACCATCGTATTTCAAACTGAAATCCATCCAGACTTCTTTCTTGCCTTGAGAAGTGAAACATGAGCTTTTAAATGTTCTCTACAATACGGTGCATATTAAAAGTGCAATAATGTATATAAAATGGCTCTCTATATCTGGGTTATCATGGTTAGATCTTGTACAGCATATGCACAGCAGTTTCCACAGCAAAATGTCCATATCAAATAAAAGCTCTACAAAAATGCTTGTCAGAAGTGAGTTCCCATGTGAGTCCAAAAGTGCACTAACGTCATCTCTAAATGTGAGCGATGTGATTCGATAAGCAGAGTTTAAGTTCGTCCACCACTAGTGGGGTTTTCAGAATGTGACAGCACCTCAATATCCAGACACAGCTTTGGCTAGAAAAGAGATAAAGAGTAAGAGATGTCAAATGTAAAGAAACAAAGCGAAAAACAAATAACATAATACACACTTAAGAAAAAAAAAGGACCCACAAATAAGGGTGTACTAAAGTAACAAATTTGTCAATGTGATAAAAAGAAAGAAAAAAGTTAAACTCAACCTCCTTTTTTTTTTAAATAACATAAGCATTTCCTTCAGGGGCGGATCTACCGGGGCGGGGGTGGCAACTGCCACCCCAAGAAAAATCATTGCCACCCCAGATTTATCCCAGTATAAAATATAAATTTACACAGCATTTTCTGTTCCGCATTTTAGAATCTGCACTTTAATGTGATGACAAAAAAATATCAACACGCACTGTGCAGTCAACTTCCTTAACAGATATGACTCTTACGGTTCTTTTTCATCCACTTTCATCATGGATATATTTCACATCCGACAAAATAAAATTAAACCATTAAGTAGATCCCGATCACAGAAACTAATAGCAAAGTTAGGTAAGAATCTAGTTTTAACCAGATTTACATTTTTTGAAAGACAGGCGTTAAGTTGGCTTGACAAGGTCTTTTCTTAAAATTTAAAACAGTCTGAAGGTGAGGATAGACAAACAGATGGGTGTTCTGGTTCAAATGTTGCTATGTAGTTGCTATGTGGTTGAGGTTCTGGGTGACCTTCTGTAATGCCCACATACAGACATTTCCACCTCTGATAAGAAGTCTCAGATCTTAGCTCAGGGACATTTAGAATGTGTTGATGTGTTCTTGGTGCCCTGGATATTGATATTTTGTTATTTGGGGTCCAAGCACCAAAGTTAAATTGGATACCTAGTGAATTTATGACGCTAACTACAAATTCTAAACTATCAGCCATTTCAACTGAAAGAAGAAGGTTGTGATATTAATGTCCACTAGAGGGAGCCATAGGATAAGGAATATTTTAAGCCTAATGTTTTTCTATCAGTTTTCATTACTTAGAATGGAAATAAATGCATTGATTTAGTTCATTTGTATTTATTTTTTTAATTTTGTACATAGAAATCTGTGAAATGCATATGTATTTAACTTTTATACACCCCAATAAAACATTTTTCAAGTTGCCAGACATGATTAAATATCGCTTCCCATTTAAAATGAAGAAACAATTGTATTGTCTTTTTCAAGATATTCACTTTCATTTGAAATTGTCCTGTGACATCCTATGACGTGATTAATCTAAATTTAAATGTTAAATAAGACTACATAACACTACCACAAGTGCCTTACAACAGTAAACATGTTTAAAGCGGTATTTGTTTTACTTCTTGTTTAATCTAACAGTATGAGAGTGATTTCCTTTGAAAGTCAGTTGCCCTTTTGACAAATGTGTGTTGCTGTAACCTGATTCATCAAACTCTAACTTTCAGTGAAGATTCAACTTTTCTGTAAAAACAACATCATAAGATTCATTTTACTTGGACTGCTAATCATCCGCATGGGCTATTGGTGCTTGGACCCTGATGATTGCCTCTTGTGGTTATATTTTTTATAGTTCATTTTAACTATAGTAGATGCAGTATATATATGATATAATATAATTTAAGTATAGATGATTGAACAATCCTCTTGCCACCCTATAAATAATTTTCTAGATCCGCCCCTGATTACCTTACTAAATAGCAGACAGGTAAACACTCTCCTTCTTTCAGTGCAGCATATTGCATCAAGACAATGTTGAGCTAAACACACTTCAAACATGACATGCATCATGCAGCTCAATTTCATTCAAATGCTGCTGAAACAGCAGAATAAAACAGGCAGCTCAGGCATTCAGTGATTAAATGGACTGGCTAACAAACGTATAAAATGTACAGCTATGAGGTGACTCGAATCTCTCATACAGTATAATCATGGTGGGGTGCGGCCCACAAATAAAATATAAAACTGGGTTTAAGACTTAAAAAAATGTCTGAAAAAGGAGATGATTTTTAACCTTGTTGATTGTTAACATAATACTCAGAGTATTAGTAGACTGCTTAATATCTGCTAACACTTTAATTTGATGGTCCCTCAACTGACATTCTACTGACTATATCCTATACCTAACTATAAGCTACTAATAGTTAGTGAATGGGGGGATTGTGGGACAAAGCTAAATATTACAGTTATGGTGATTAATATTAATTAAAAATAGTTTTGACTACATCGAATTGAATATCAAATACCAAAATAATGACATTGCATGCTTTAAGGCTCTTCAGGTATAAGGTAAAATGAATACTTTTGATGCTAGGTTCATTTAATTGTTAGATATTGGTTTATGTAATAGTTCTCATTGCAAACAACAAGACATTTGAGCCTTTGACACCTTAAAAAAAGTAATGGAACCCAATTTGTGGACAGTGCCTTGTATATAAAACAGCTCGCGGCAGGCATACAGTATGTCAAATGAGAAGGCATGGCAATGCACTGATTTAGAGCATGCTGGGAAGCAGAACACACAAAGCAGGTGAAAGTGGAACAGACATAGTGAGCCATTCACACTTTTTCATGAACTGCACTGAAACAGCTTTATAAAGAAAAGCACATCTAAAGTACTTCTAAAGTTTTTTACAATACCCTGACTGCCATTCTGTTCTTTATTTCAGTCACAGACATCAAAATGGCGAAGCTCTTTGCAGATGGCAAAGCAAGTGTTGTTTGGCAACACAACGATAAGTGCTGCCTCCGTGATTCCCAGAGTCTTTGTTAATTACAAACATTTCACAAAAGGCAGCATTTGTTTATGGCTTTTTAGGCTTATCAGTACACAAAAAGCCAATTTGCACACAATTTACACACCTCTCTATCTCCAGATGTGGAGGCAGTTGTTAAAGGGGGGCCAATCTACGCTACTCATGAAGTTACTAGTACAGCACAAGCCCTGATGAAGCACAATCATGCAGCATGCAGACAGAAAAGGTGTCAAAACACACACGGAACAATTAGCAAAAGCACATTAGCGTGCTAAGCGGTTAGCGGTTAGTTCTTACTTTGTTTTTTTTTTCTCTGATTAGACAAAGGTGTAGTGAAATCCATTGCTCAGGGGAGGGGGAGCGGACTGAGCCGTAGAGACGGCAGCAGGAGTGGGGGGAGGAAGAGGAGGAGGAGGAGGAGGTTGAGGGAGTGAGGTGGGACTGTTAACCGGCGGTGAGGCTAAAGCAGAAACAGGAACAGAGGGGTGTACAGTAGTAACACACAGAGAGCTAGTGACACAGTTAACTGCTGCTACATAATACAAACAGCTTTTTGTAGGTACATAAGACTGGTCTGAGGTCATCAATGCGGTCAAACTTAAAATGATAGTTCATCAAAAAAATGTCCTCATTTACTCACCTTCATGTCATTCCAAACCTGTATGACTTCCATTCTACCAATGTGTAACGCAAAGGGGGACCTTTTAAACAATGAGCTGTACTGGTTGCTCTTGCTTTCAAAAAGGAAGTAAAAAGCACAATAAATGATCATAAAAATGGTCTGCATGATTTAAGAGCTTAATACAAAGTCTTTTGAAGCGATACAGTAACTTTATGTGAAGAACAGGTTAGTTATTTACTGAAAATCTTCTGCAGTAGCTCTCATTGGCACATTCATGAGAGAAAAACAGATTTAGAAATCTGTATTAGATTTAGCCTACTTAAAAAACAAAACAAGAATGAATACTTTTATTCAGCAAGGATGCATTAAAATAATCAAACGTGCCAAAAAAAAAAAAAGTATCTTACATTGTTACAAATATTTCCGTTTCTATTTCAAATAAATGCTGTTTGTCGAGACATTATTCAAAGAATCCTAAAAAAAATTATCACGAAAATATTAAGCAGCACAGTTTTCAACTGATGATAATAAGAAATGTTTCTTGAGCACCAAATCAGCCTATTAGAATGATTTCTGGAGAATGATGTGCCATTTAAATATTTAAATATATTAAAAATGTTATTTTAAATGATAAAAAATATTTCACAATATTACCTTTTTTATTGTATTTATGATCAAATAAATACAGCCATGGTAAACATATGAGACTTCTTTCAAAAACATAAAAAAATTAAAATCTTACTGATCACAAACTTTTGAACAGTAATGTATTTTCAGTTCACCGAATGATCTGATTCTCGAGTTCAACTCACTGCAGTGGTTTACAGAATATTCTCACCAAATAATGACTTGCGTTTCGGTCATCTAAATCCAAAAGATTAGGAATATAGCATACAAGTCTCATGGACCATTGACGGTGCTTTTGAAACCTTTTTAAAACATGAAATCCCAAGTGCTCATAGGCACTAACTCCTCCTTTTGGTTCCAAGTTAGAAATAAAGTCATATAGGTTTGAAACGATATTAGGGTGAGTACATTTGTTTGGCAAATAATTCCTTTAACCAACGTAGTCTACCAGCTTTAACCAGGTTGACCTTGGCCCCCTAGCTGGTAGTCCACCATTGGACCAGTTGGTAGTAGTTTTAGCAAAAAATGTTGGCCTTTCCTTCAATTTTTTATTGATAGAACAGACATGACATAAAACAATGTTGCAAAGAGGGTTAGTTGAACCAGGCGATGTCACAAGCCAACACGTGTTGCCCTCATGTGCACTACAATTCAGTATGCTAAGAGAATGCACTGTAAATATCAGAAGTTGAGAAAACTTGAGGCAACCAGCTTCAGGACTTTGAGTACTCAACTTAAGGAAAAATTGTTGTATCAACTTAAAGTTACTTACTTGTGGATCCCAAGTTTTACATTACATTAAGCTGATCATTAATATTACACAAGTAACATAAAACTTAGTTTGTTGTATCAGTTTGTTGAGCAGACTGAAAAGGTTACACTTCTATACACCGAAACAAGTCGTATATACTCATTGAAATGGAAGAAACTTCACCAAAGAGAACACTTATCACTCTGATGGTGACATTAGTTTAAATTGTACAGCAAATAAATAATTAAAAACACCAAATAAAGCTAAAACAACTATTATTTCTGGAAAACAAACATTTTTGTCATCACATGCTTTGACTAAAAACACAATTGTTCAAGTGCATCATCAGTGATCAAACTGAGCATGCTCAGCAGCCTGTTAACTGGACTCTCACCAAACTTGACATTGTAAGTTCTTGCTGTTTAATATTTTAAGTTGATCATACTAACCAGCGTAAAAACTGTAAAAAACTGTTTTCTACATTCGATAGTTCATTCAACTTTTAAAATAAAGTTTGCCTAACAAAAATAACGTTTTTTATATATACTGTTTGCTTAAAGGCCACAGCTCTGACTACTTTAGTCTTTACTCAAAATAAATGCACAATGATGTGCAGAAGTTGATCAAAACCCAGACCTGCCCTTACAGATGAGGTATTCTGACATGTTTTCCAATGATAATTGTTGACTACGCCATACTGCCTTACACATTATGATCCATCGCGTCAGGACGAATTGACTGCAAATCTGTGTGACTAAGAGAGACTGCTCCCTGTCTGAAGGTTAGACCTGGCAGAGTGAATGAGGCCTCTGTAAGAACTAAAGATGAAACGATGGTGTGCTTTTATGCCATTTCAGAAAGATGTTCAAAGTGCTGCCACGGGATGCAGAGTGAACAAGCCCCAGTGCATATTCAACTGGGTCATTGATCGGCTCTGAAAAAAATGGCCTCATCAAGAGATTCCTCCCAGCCTGAAAGATCCGACATGTCTCCCAATTAGCAAGCATCTTTACTCGTCAGATCTGCGCTAATAAGGAATAATGTTCAGTTATTAACATTGCGGCTGATAGGCTTGGCTTTGCTCTTTCTTCTTCCTCATCACGCCTCCATTACCGATGTTTTGAAACGGGGTGGACCGTTTCTCAGAGCGTTCAGTTATTCCGTAGTTGTCAGAGTGACGGTTTAGGAAGTTTTATTGGCACTGTCAGATTAGAATTACAAACAACTGTTTCTGAAGGGTTTTCTTCACATTCACCTTGATCTTTTCAGAGTATTTGAACTGTCAGGGTGTACTGCAGACCATATCTGAAATTAATATTTTCAAATGGAGCTCTGGCAGTCATACAAGTGTGAACTGATTTCGTGCTTATTAAGGGCTACTCATTCATCTTCTTTAGCCTATCTTAACCCACATTGTGTACTCCCTGTCCTTGCCCTTGCCATTTAACATGATTTGTGCTATTCACAGTACTGCTAAAAACATAAATGTACATATACAGTCCGTGATTTGATTAATAAATGCCATGTAAAATACAGGATGTGTTTCCATAGAATATGGAGTGTATTAACAAGATACAAGTAATTTGAGGAGATCAGTTCACTGTGTAGAACATTAATCCTCCTGGTTAGTTTACCTGCCACTTGTTTGCTCTTGAGTGAGGCCTCTGATGCTAAGGCATAGGACATGGTGATGATTCTCTCCTGCTCTTGAAGAGCAGAGTCTATGTCTGGAAGTACTGGCTTGTCTACTGCTGCTGGAGGAGGTATATTCTGAACACTTATGTACACACAGACACAAAAACAAAAAACAGGTACACCAGAATGAACTCACAGAGAAAAGTGTAACAAAAATGTTCAGATTTCTATTTCAAATAAATGCTGTTCTTTTGAACTTTCACACAAAAATATTAAGCAGCACAAGTGTTTTACACATTGATAATAAGAAATACCCTTTGCACTAATTGTATAGGATCACTGCTGTGCAATATTTTTACATGCAAAACCTCACTTCAGTTGCCAAAGTTATTGCATTGAATTTTTTGTACAGTACCTATTGCTGTTGTGCTGTTATGTGTGGATGCACCGTAACTCATTTTGTTGCATTTTAAGCAATGACAATAAAAGGGAAATTAATTGAAATATTTATTGAGCATTAAATCAGCATTTTAGAATGATTTCTGAAGGATTATGTGATGCTGAAGTCTGTTGAAATCACGAGATTAAATCACATTTTAAACAATTTAAACAGAAAACTGCTGTTTTAAATAGTAATAGTATTTCACAATATTACAGATTTTACTGTATTTTTGATCAAATTCATACAGCCTTGGTGAACATAAGGGACTTCTTTCAAAAACATTAAAAAAAATCTTACCAACCCCAAACTTTTGAATGGTGGTCAATAGAGGGTATGCATGTGACGTCACCGTCGGCCGGCAAACATTGGTTTTAGCATGAATGCCGCAAAACACACACACAAAACACATCTAAAACGGGAAAGAGCTTTGAGATTAATTGTATAAAAAGATTTGTCAAGAAATCTGAGATATATTTTTACCGACTGCAGGAAGCTACAGAAAAGAGAAGCAAATGGATCGCTGCAATTCACAGAAACAACTGGACTCCAGGCAGCAAAATGTGGATTTGCAGTTATCATTTTGTGCCAATATGTTGAATTTTAGGGTAAAATAATACCCTATATATTTTATTGTTATATATTATATTGACAACTCATCAATTAAACATTTACCATCTTAAATTCTTCATAATTGGATGTTTTTAAATAAACACTGACAAGTTTTAGGGCTGGACGATATGACTAATATATATATATATATATATATATATATATATATATATATATATATATATATATATATATATATATATATATATAACATTGATATGAGTGATCACCCGGATTTAGCCCTACCTATATTATATTTATATAAAGCGTTCACGGGCAAATTTTCTTTATGCATTTCCCCGTCGTCGAAATCAGGGACATATAAATGTCAGGAAACATGATTTCTGGCTGCATGTCAATATCCATGGATCACTAGATCTTTGGTAAGTTGTAAGGAACAATATATCGAGTCTAACATTTTGTTTAAACTGAAAATCATTTGTTTTACTCGCGTTTTCCCCTATTAAATCTAGTGATGCAGCAGCTCTTTTGCCACTCAGTCCAGCTGAGGGGGCGTGTTCCAGCGGGAAAGTGACGTCAATGCATACCCTCTATATAATGTCAAGAAAACATCTATAAAGATGACTGTGTTTAATGAGACTGATCTGTCAGTACCTAGACTTAGCCAGGATGCTCTTGATTCGTTCCACTTTACGATGCCGGGCCTCCATCTCCTGAGGGCTGAGGGGCTCTTCTGGATCCATGTCCACATAGCGCTCAGGGATGGCCACCTTTTGAGGCTTTGACAGCTATACAGGCATTGAGACCAAACATACACCATCAATCACTTTAATCTGAAATCTATTGTCCATATTTTTATTTGTAATATTTTCTTTACTTTATTAATTTTTCATTCTTGTAAAAAAAAAAACGTACATTCATGTATAATATGAAACTATAAAAGGCTAAACAATTTCTGTAAAATAATGAAACATTTTTTAACATTCAAGTGTACTTTGCAACGGTTACTGAGATTGCCCTTTAATTAAACTCAGGATAGTTCAACCAAAAATGTCGTACTTTCTTCTGTGGAACAGAAAAGGAAAATGTAGGCCCATTTTAAGAGACGGTCAAACCACACCCTAATCCTACCCATAACCCTATCGTTAAACATAACTCCAGCCATTAGGTCCATGTAGGTGGAGCTGGACGTCATGTGGCTCTGCAGTGAGCACCACTTGCATTTTAATGGACTCAACATTTGTGCTCTCACTCAACATTCACTTTTTGTATATACAACACAAGTGCATGGTTACTGAGCATTTTCTGATCCACACAAGGAGGAAATTATGTCGGAATTTTCATTTTTAGGGGAATTCTCCCTATAAGTAGTATGGTTACCTCTTTGCTGAGGTCCAGCTGGTAGTCCAGAGGCTCCAGATCCAACTCTCTCATGGGTGTGCTACTCAGGGTAAGCCATTCGTCTGAGTGAGAGCGCTGTCTCTCTTTGTGTTCGACTGGTCTCTCCTCACCCTGCACGGCCCGCTCCAGTAGCTGCAAATCAAAGTCTTGCTCTCTTCTCCACTGAAGGCACACAAACACACAGAGCCCTGAGACGGCCAATCTAGATCTTACACACATCCAACTCAGGACATGAAAATTTTAGTTCTTCTCATGATTTACAGGACAAGAAAAATAAAAAAATTTAAAAAAACATTTCCAGTTACACTGTGTAACGCTCAAGAGATCTTAACTAAGGAGAAATGATTTTTCCCTGAACCTCAGACACTATTAAAGCTAAAATGACCTTTGCGCTGCACATATCAGTTTGCATCCAACATTCATTCTTTACATGAAAAGTTTAAAGAGGGGAGCCCTGCACAAAAACAACACACAAAACGTGGTTAAACTGCAACCATGAGCATAATTATATATTGTCCCAGTGCGCTCCTGTACCTCTGTACCATGTAAAAGTGATTGCATCTGAAGTGTCACATGTTCAAGCTCTCAAACCGTAGCGTACAACACTCCTGCAGACCAAGAAAGACGCAATAAAAAGCTCCATCTGCGACTTCATTTACATGCTTCATTCCCAGGCTTTATTGTGCTTACTGGAAAGAAAATAAATCAGTGTGTCGTGAAATAAACTGCGGTTTCACATTCACAGTTGACAGAAAAAGAACAATTACCTCCTTTTGCTTTTTTACTAGCAAAGTGTTTATTTTCTTGTGCAAAAATCTACAAAAAAGATAGAGGAAATTGCTATGCAATTGATTTTCTCTTTGCAAATTATGCTACAATTCGCTGTTATATTATTATGACCATACAAGTGATTAAAAAACATGTTCATTAAGTAGTACAATTATAAACACAACTCATTCATACATCACCCAGGCCAATACATTTTGGTAAAACAAGGAGTAAAATTATAAAAGTATTAAAAAAAAATTAAAATAACAAAAGCCAGGGTAAGTTAAACCAGGTCTGGTTTTGTCAAATTAAATTATATATTTTTAAAATCAAAAAACAAAATATGATCATGTCATTTATTCTGTACAAAGAAGGCCATAACTTGCCTCAAGTCAGACCCAAATTGCATGAAATTTTTTTATTTTGCACGTTTTGGAAGAATTGTTATTAGAAAGCCGGATGTGAAAAGTGAAATTTGGTGAAATTAGTATAAAACAAAAAAAAATTATGAGTGAGGTAAGCACAATATAGTCTGGTTTCACACTTTAGTTATGCTATAATTATTATGGTTGAGTGATGGACAGCTAAAAGGCTTGAGAGCTTGTTGTGCTTGAAATTTAGTTTAGTATTTTTTTAATAAATTTTAGTTTAGTCCACTAATACAGCAGACATTGTTTTCCATAACTTTGAGCATTGGGTTATTGTTATAGAGGTTAAAAGAGCATTTTGATGTTAGTGCTGCCTTTGGACTTTTCAAACACCCCACAAGTAAAAGCACACTACTTTGATTCACCAACCCAGAAGAGCTGCTCCCTTGAGATCCATGTCCCAAGTTTAAAATTAAACACTCATATAAGTCATTACAACATTTTGAACCTGTAATGAGAGTCAATAGCACATCAGCTTTCATTATTAATCCTCTAAACACATTAGTCCACGTCTTTCATTGGCAAATAGTATAACTCCCATTCTGTAGCCCATCCAAGCTTCCCGACAACATATTATAAAATCTCTCCCGTCTCCTTCTGTAACACCTCCCACAAACCCACTTACCTGCGGCAGACACTACTACGGTAAAATGCTGATCGCATTAACGCAAAATCTTACAGTTCTCCATCAAAACAGTGTAAATAGCTGAATGTACATTTACGTCAGGGTGATAATCCTCTCTGGAGGAAAACATGTCATTGTGCTCTAACGTACTGATCCTAGGTCTGCAGACACAGGTCTGGATGTAGAGGAGGAGGAGCGAGATGTGGAGGCCTGGCGCTCGCCCTGGCTGAGCGTTCTCTTGCGCTCCCGTACGAGAGCCTTTTGGTGACGCTTCATCCTCTCCAGCTGCTCTTCGGCGCTCATGCGTCCGCGCTGCTGCACGATCTCCCCAGAGTACAGACGCTCCAAGGCACTCTTTGGTCTCTCCTAGGAGACACCAGAGGATGTGTTAATAATGCTGAAAGAAACCTGACCAAAGCAACAGCGGGGGCGAAAACATGCATCACCGTTTCCTCAAAAATATTAAACGGCACAACTGTTTTCAGTATTGATGATATGAAATGTTTATTGAGCGGCAAATCAGCATATTAGAATGTTTTCTGAAGGATCATGTGAGACACTGAAGACTGCTGAAAATTCAACTTTGCCATCGCAGTAATAAAAATTGGTAATGTTTCAGAATATTAATGTTTCTACTGTGTTTTTGATCAAATAAATGCAGCCTTGGCGAACATAACAGACTCCTTTCAAAAACTTTCCTTTAAATCTTTTCCTTTCAAACCAAACTTTTGAACAATAGTGTATATTTAATCACAATATATTATGGAGACGATTTAATTTAAGTGATTTTGTATGATGTGTTGTTAATAATGTGTGAACAGTCAGTCAGAAAGGGGGAATGAGAAAAGAAGAAAGAAAAACAAGTAGAAGAGTCCATTTCGAAGATCTGCTGTGCTCATTTCTGTTAACATTTTCTGCATGAATCCATCAGGGTTGGAGACACACACTGTGTTCACAGTCTGCATGGCAACACTACGGCAGTAACTCATTCGCAAAGTACAGTCTGGCTCAAGCCCACACTGGCTGCTTTTATTTCATGTGCTCAGCGGTTTGTACTGCTGCTGCATCTAATCAACCTGCCAAAGCAAACTATGAGACCCTTTATGTCCCTCTGCCTTTCAATAGACACTTTCAGGGCTTGTTTGGCTTCCTACCTTCAAGCTTGTGGTGGTGAGTCCTCTTCTAAGGGTGACGAACGATGAAATGTTTGATGACTGGTTCAGTCTTGAAGATGAGCTAGTCAAACCTAACAGAAGTTGGACTGGATTAGACAAATCTTTCAGACCATCTCAAATTCTGAGCTGAGAGATCATACTTTTAAACGTCAAACATCACTGCCCACTGAGTAACTTGAGTCTTCACATTCACATTCGGTACGCAATTAGGCAAGCGTGTTTCTTCAGCTATGGGCACTTGTGGCCCTGTGGACGCTATTAAAGCACAATTGTTTTTAGTAGTTTTAATTTGCCTGCTAACAATGTCCAACAGTATGTACATTCAAAAGTTTGGGGTTGGTAAGATTTTTAATATTTAAAAAAAAAAGACTCTTATGTTCACCCAGGCTGCATTTATTTGATAAAAAATAAAATAAAAACGGTAAAATTGGGACATATTAGAGCAAATTAAAGTAACTATTTTCTATTTTTAAATGTAATGTTATTCCTGTGATGGCAAAGTGTCTCATGATCCTACAGAAATCATTCTAATATGCTGATCTGATGCTCAAGAAACATTTCTTATTATTATCAATGTTGGAAAAAAGTTGTGCTGCTTAATATTTTTGTGAAAACCATTATTCTTTTGGATTATTTTGAAAATATTATACAAAGGATTATTTGATAAATAGAGAGTTCAAAAGAGCATTTGTTTGAAATCGAATTTATTTGAAATCGATTTAATGCATCCTTACTGAATAAAAGTACTATTATCTTTAAAAAGGATATCTTACTAACCCCAAACTTCTGAATGGTAGTATAGCTGTTTCAAAGGAAAATTCTGTAATGTTTTTCTGAAAGTCATGCACATTTTCACCTCAGTATAATTTATCATCACATCTCAAATTATGTATTGTGTTTAACAGTTGAAGAAAATGATGGTGGTGGAAATTATATTGTTCACCTATTTGGCTCTTTCGTCGTTCGTAATGTTAAGACTAAGTTCACATTCACAGCATCTTATGTCTCCTAAACATATTCATTAATATTTCCACACTTGCAGAATTTGTCGAAATTCCCCAAATGGGAATTATTGAACATGGGAAGCACCTGCACAGGCTACAAAGAAAATATACATAATAATTAATTAGTAGTTAATAATTAATAATATTACTTGCGGATTGCTTTCACATCACCAATGAACTGTACTATGGTTTACATGAACCAAACCTCACATTCCCTTTTCAGCGAGTGTGAGTCTGACTGTGTACAGGTCTGTGTGTACCTCTGTTTGGTAGAGTTTGGTAGCCACTGTCACGGCTCAAGCCCCCCATTTGTCCACCAACTGCCAGCAGTTCAGGCTCACTGAGGAATGCCCGGATCTCAACCTACAGTCCCAGAAAAATAGAGCTCAGAACTATAATAACATTTAACCACTAGCACAGATGACAGCTGGCCTCATCCGGGTGCCATTGAGTGTCACAAACCTTATGATCTCCGTTAGTGTACTGCCCGATCTCACGGTCACGCTTCCGCTCATCAGACTGTCGTTTCAGGCCCCGGACTGATGTGTGGCGGATGACGGAGGTCTCTTTGGGGAGAGGGGGCACAGCTGGGGGGTGTTCATCTGGGCTGTAGAGGTGAGGCAGGGGGGGTCTGGGTGGAGCATCTTCCTCAGGCTGCATATGTAAACATAATCATCCATAAATACAGATAAATAGACTTAAGTAGTATCTTGATTACCTGGTTTCACTCACTCACCCATTTTTGCTTGTGGGCTGGGTTTGAGAGCTGCAGGGGCTGCTGGGTAGACTGCACCGGGCTGAGATGGGGACTGGACTGAGCAGCTTTCAGTTCACCCATGGATGGAGTGAAGAGTGAAGGCACTGCGGACAATGACGCTGAAGGCACGAGTTTCCTCTCTGGGACACGCAAATATCCCAAACGTCGACATCACAAAGCAAAAAAACAACACATGTATGATTATCAGTAGCATCTGTACGCAGTAAGATGCGTGTGGTGATGTTTGACCTCAGTACCTCGGTCTGTGCTCCAGTGCATGGGAGTGATGGCAGGCAGGGGCCCGCTCTCACCTGGATTACGCACAGAGTCAATGGTCACTCTGTAGTTGGCTTTGCTGGAGCTCAGGCCTGCAAGCACATCCTCGATCCGCCACAGCTCCTTCCTCAGCTGAGACTTCTCCTGCTGCACAGTAGCACACAATTGAATAATTCTGGATTAAATAAAATGGTCCAACTATTAAACTGAATAAACTGAATAAAAGAGTAAATTTAAGCCTGAAACAGGAGGGAACAGAATATAAGTGCGCATACTTCAGTACATAATTTTATGCATTACATTTACTTAAATAATAAAACTGAATATATTATTTGATATGCAAATACACACACAAATTAAGCTTATCTGAACAGAAAAATGCATATATATATAAAGTGTATAGAATATTGAAAATGAGTGTCTGTCTTTCAGTATTCAGATCATTTATTTAATATAATATAATATAATATAATATAATATAATATAATATAATATAATATAATATAAGAACAATATTTTTAACAAAAACGGATGAAAAATCTAAATTAACCAACAGCTTAAAAATATAATATAATAGAATAGAATAGAATAGAATAGCTTTCTTACTGCTGTGAACGCTGTTAAAAAAAATATGATGACCCTGAGGCTTGTCTTTGATTTTCTAAGAGGCAAATTTAGAGCTCAAAGGGGCACTGAAGAAAGGATAGGATTTTCTCTTATTTGTATTTTCAGAATAAGCCATAATTTATTGACTCTGTCTGTGTGCGCCCTCACACAAACACTTGAGAAATCAATAATCTTAGACACGGTATGCCTTGTTCTTACGACTCTATCACGCTGATCAAAAACTAACATTAGATCTTCACTCTGCCTCTGAGAGCTCCATATCTCTTTCATTACTTTGTTCTTTCTCTATCAATTACCAGACTGAGAGATGCATGCTGAATAGAAAAGGAGACACGGTTTAACATCTTTTGATACATTTTGCCGCTCAAACAGTATTGATACTTTAGTTTGGAAGCATGCATTAAAGGGATAAAAGCTGAAAAACAATTTTGGGTTTGAGTAAAGAAAGACCTCTGTCCTTCATTTACATTTTGAAAAGAGTTAAATCAGCTTGGTGTCATTTTCCTGTGGGTCTGACCTGAGAGAGAGCACTGTGGGTCATCTGGTCTTGAAGGACTGAACGCAGTCTGTCCACATCTCTCTCTAAGTGGTTGTATTCTGCCCAAGCGTTCTCCATCTCCTGTTTAACACAGAGCAGAAGCAAGCCTCAATACTAGTGCAATAAGCTGATATTAGTATTGCATTGTTATTCTTGAGTCTTCTGTCAGTGTATGTGTCCTCACCGTGGACACCTGTGAGATGTCCGCCCTGATGTGGACCACATCCTCCCGTAACAGCTTCTGCTGATAGGCGATCTTTTCTGCATGGGCGGGCTGGTCCTGGTACTGTTCCATCTGCTGATGGGAAACATCCAGAACTGACTCGAGCTTGTCCTAGATAAGGTGAGAAACAGAAGACGATGCAGATAAAGAAGTTCGAAAAGAACTAGCACTAGGGACCCGAAACATCAGGATGGACACTAGGTTCCTCTGTGATTAATGAATTCTGAAAACAACATTACATTTAGGTCAAAATTTGCTTCATGTAGTAACATCTAAAATTAGATCTAAAACCGGTTATTTAATAAGGCTGAATCAATCTGACTATATTAGGTTGTAACAGCAAAAGTCATTTTAAAGGCTTAGATCAAGTAGAAATAGATCTTCAAGCTAACAATTGCTTTTTGGGGTCTGTTAGGTTTTTACAAATGTTTTTCAAATAAGCCACTTTCGCTCAATACTCCTTAATATATTCATGGAAACCATGACACTTTTTTTCAAAGATTCTTTGATGAATAGAAAGTTCAAAAGAACAGTATAGAAATATCTAACTTTTGTAACATTATTATAAATGTCTTAACTTATGCTTAGGATCAATTTAATGCATCCTTGCAGAATAAAAGTATACATTTCTTAAAATCAACATCTTACTGGCCTGAAACTTTTGAACAGTAGTGTATAAAGTTGACATCGTGCAACACAATACAGCATCAACGCCGGGGTTACAATACGGAATTTAGATGAGGAAAAAACACAAAGCACCTTATCTTCTTTGAGTGTGCGTATACTGGCCTCCAGCTCCTGTAGGATCTTGTCTTGCTCGCATAACCTACTAAGCTTAACCTGGGGAGACAATCACAAACAGCAATAAATCATGGTCACCAAACAGAAGGCATGACTGAACTGAATCCATTAAAGTATACAAACATATCAAACAGAAGGCCGACGGAAAACATTCTTCCGCTATTCCATATTCAACATTTTCCACTATTGAAGATATTCATTAGCATAAACTCCAAGCACCCAAGACAATTTTGGTGTCATTATTTGCAGAAACAAACAGCATTTTCTCAGTGAAAAATGGGTTACAGGGTACGTGCGCGCGTGCGAGAGACGGAAGCTGCAGAAGTGTCTTGTTTACGGTCTTCTTCACACTGCCTGTTTATTCTCCACTCTGTTTATCATTCCCTCCGATTAATTATTAAGCTGTTATTATTTTACAGCCATATATTGTTGTTTTAACAACATTAAATATTCATCACACAGATAAATCCACCAACAAAATTCGTATAAATTGTTAAACCGAAACAATGTTAATGATGAAAAGCCAGGACTTCCAGATTATTTACCTCCAATCAACTGAAAAACAGCGAGAGCACTGGAATACAAAAATCAAACTGAAAAATTTACAAGCCCGAAGTATAAAACTCCCATTGCATGTATTTTTCTCTTTAAATTGAGCATTGAATATAAAAAGCCCTCGTCAATAATTTCAATTTCTTCTTGACACCGAGATAGCTTGCTCATCCCCACGGCGCGTACAGATTCAGGCTTGAGTAACAGCTTTTTGTGAGAAGCAAACAGAGAGAACGAAAGGGGAGGTTTTAATAAAGAGAGAAGAGAACTTACATCTATGTCACTTTCAGCTATTTTAACAGGCCGAGGCGGTCGATCTTTAAGAGAGTCACGTCCGGTTACCTGTTGACAAATTGCAAAAGCTCATACACTTTCACCAACATTAGCATCAACATCAAGACTACGTTGGTTGTAAGGTTGCATCGATCAAGCAACCAACAAGACTGCACATTCTTATTGACAAAATGTTGCTGAAATCATGTAAACAAACTGTGCTATGGCAAACTTAAAGAACAAGACTGTAAAATCTCAAGATGAACACACAAGCAAAAAAAGCATAACAAAACAAACCAACACTGTTTTTGGAAGCTCTGAGATGATGTGTTTACCAACAAATAGCAACCGGGGTATTTGGGGAGAGCCGCAACGATCCACCCAAAGCGCTGTTCGGTCTTTGGCAAAGTATCAATACTTTCATCGGCAGTGAACTTGACATGAACTCATGTGGGAGTGAATCATTTAGAGATAAACAAGAGTTAGCTAAAGGATACTGCATAAGTAAGAGCAGCTGTCACTCATTAACAGAAAACCTCAGACTCTGGAATAATTAGTTGATGCTTAATGTTTGTGCTGAAATAATTCACATAATGGTCACAGTTACAATGCAATTTCTATGACAAACCCTCATCAGTGCAGTATTGATATTTTACCAAAAGAACAACAACAACAAAGCAAAAGAAGCACATGCATATGAGTATGACTCTGCAGATCATGTGCAATGCACACAACGATGGTCACATGTTGTGCACACGCCATCCTTACATTCAAACAGAACGCACTGTGTACCGAATAGATGAGAGGTTCAATACTTTTCATCTGTTTGAAATGAAGATAAAAAGGGTTTCTGTGAACTGTAGGTATAAATTTAGGCATACATTGGAAATATACATTTGAAATATTTATGCAAGTAATGCACTCCACTTCAAAGCGGCTCGGAAAAGTCAGTGACCATAAAGTTTGTGACAAAAGCAGAGAAACTCTATATAAGATATATAAAGGTTACTAGGGATGCACGATATATTGAATTGATCAAAATATTGTGAATTTGCATATTGCAATGTCTTTATTAAAAATCTGGTGCATTTAGCAATATAGCGGGTGAATTATGTATATGATGTACATTACAATGTTATGATGAACTATATGCCTTTCTCCACTGACGTTCTATGATGATCAAAGCCTTTCTAAGGAGATGTGTTTTAAGGGATAAAATGATTGACTACAGGGGGACTTTAAAATTACACGCATCACATAATCGCATTATTTAACAAGTTACTGTATATCACATTTTTCTTCAATATCGTGCAGCCCTAAATGCAACTGTACAGAAGGAAAGACAATTCAGAGTCAGATTCTAGCGTCCATCTGACCTTCAATTGACAAACTCTCCTCCTGGACTCTTAACATTTGCAGCCATCACTAGTCACTACATCCATGCATCCGCCAAGACTTTAATTGCTAAATTGCAGCATAAAATCTGATTTTTAGCAATAAAAGCTTAAAATGACGCATTGCTCTCTGTGAATATTGACTGATGTAAATGTAATCATCGGTTTCAAAATTCACTCTACACATCCTTCAGGGTTAAAGAGCAGAGCAGCCGTTACAGAGAATAAGGAGGGGGAATAAATCAGGAAGAGTTTATGCCTTGAGGAGAGAGGGAGAAGATGGGCGGAGGAAGAAGGTGAAGGCAGGTCCAATAAAGCCCACCTTCAGATCTAGATACTCCAGGTCCTTCTTCAGCTGGATGTAAGTGTCATCTGCCTTTAAGTGGGAAATGAAGAAAGAGGTCACATGACTCATGGCTAAGAGTACAGCATTCAAGAGTGAGACTGATTTTCATGGACACTGTAAAATGCTGATATATTATAACACAAGTGCATGTTATGGGTGATTGACCTTTTTTTTTTTTATTCCTACTGACGACAAGCATCTTTCATTTGTACTTGGACTGATGCACTGTTGAAGGTGTGCCATAAGTTTATTGAATAAGTAAATGATTTGTTTCTTCACTCTAAAGGTCTATACTCATTTAGAGCATGAATTTTTGTAAAGACGTGATTTAAGAAAACGTGAAATGTTTTTACACAGAGTGCAAACATCTGTGTGCAGTTAAGCATTTTAGAACAATGCTGTAAATGTTGTAGAATACTAGTTAAGTTTTAATGTGCAACCCTGCAACCGACAGAGATATAGAGTGTGGAATGGGAGTGGGACACAGAAATTAGTGTAAACATTAGGTAAATAGTAACGCATAAGCTGAGTACCTATCTGACATATTTCATATCTAAATTTCCATATACACAAGTAAACCAGTGATGTTTTTTATATTTTCTGTTCATGGCAACATTCAATCATGTGAATGCAGGCAAGTCAACAAGCAACATGCTGTTAACATCTGAGAAGCAATCTGAGGATCCAAAATACAAGAGAGGAAGAAACTACAAAAAAAAAGTCCAAAAAAAAGCAAAATGCAGAGGAAAGGTTCTTCAAAAACACGTCAAATTGCGCAGCCCAAGCTGTAACGTTCTACCGCAGACTCCATGCTAACGGAGAGCTAACACCAAACCAACGCAGTCACAACTAGAACCAACAGCGCACAACTTTAAAGATGAGCACAGAATGGGGGTTAAGGAAAGGGGGGTATGATATGCTCAGGGTGGGTTGAGGGGGAAATGACCCTCTGACCTGCAAAATGGGGCCTGAGAGGCTGTTGTGCTGGTTCTGCAGGTGTGTGAATGTGTCGCTGTGCACGCTGGCCATCTTGGCCTGGTGTCTCCTGAGCTGGATGAGCAGCAGGGTCAACTCCTCCGGCTGCAGGACAGCGGGGAGACGGGAAAGAAAGCACTTCAGGAGGTGACCACCAGGGCAGCGGTGAGATGTTGTGAAATTTGGCCAATAGGAGTGGCGAAATGTAACTGCCAGGCTATAACGGCATATTTCAGATCACTCTCTCAAAACTAGAAAGCAAAACGCTCCTCGTGGCCGAAATGTAATCTACCAAGCAGATCTTCTTCTTTCCCTATGTTTCCAAGATAGGTCTGAAAAAGTCTGTTCTTTATGGAAGTCTTACCGTTTTTCCATGAAGACTTGGTGCACTGACTGTGTGTGTGATGTAGCCCATCATTGGCATGGATCTCCTTTCCATTTGCGAGGTCTGTAGAGACACAAAATTATACAGAATAGTGGCGTTAAGAATGACAAGGAAGAAATTCACAGTCCTCTCTTACTACTATTCTCAAATTCTCACTTTTAGTTATGGATACTGTATATTTTTGAAGTCAAGTAAAAGTCAGTTTCAAAAAAACTAGGGCTCAGCAGAGCACATTTTACTCATTCATCCGTTTCTTTTAGTTAAGAAAGTGTGTGCTTGATTTCAAATGTGCCACAGGGCTTTGAGGGTTTGACAGTTTTGCTTAACATACAAAATTCTTCATCTAGGCCCATCATAGCACCTCAAAAGGACACAAACAACAAGAGATTTAATTAACTACACATAAATTATCTCCAACCAGCTTTCTTAAAATAACATTTGTTTGCTACCAGCAGAGTAGCACTGTAGACACTGTTTCCAATGCGAATCCCACGGCACTGCATTTTTGCTGTATAATAGGTTTTTTATTTAAATACAAGATCAGAAGAAAGAGACCACTGCTGAGGAGGTTTATTGGGTGCTTTGCTTAGCCTTTGGCGAATCTTATCAGCTAAACAGTCTAGTGATCCACCGTGGAGGTCCATGAAACCACTCTACGAAACACACTTTAGCCTTTAAGATGCATCTATAGATAGGCTTCTGCAGCTGGGTAATTGACATCACAGTCGAGCAGTGACAGCAGTGTCTTTCTGTGTGATATATTTAGTTTATCTGAAACTACTTTTGAAAAACAACATTTCTAATCTTCTCTAATTGTATACATGCAGTACTTACTCCTCCATATTAATTAAGAGATTACAATTCTGTACTTTCAAAAACAAACCTGTTCAATATTTTTTTTTTTACAAATATTAAAATACTTCACACTGCAAAGCTATTTCAACTTGCGAGTTGCAAGGGCCAAAAAAAAAAAGAAAAGAAAAAGTGATTAAAACTGGAAATGGTCACAAGCTACACCACCAAAATAAACACTTTCCGTATTACATTTTATGTATGCATTTTATGTACAATACTTTTCAAAAGTTTGGGGTTGGTAAGATTTTAATGTTTTTGAAATGAGTCTCTCATGCTTACCAAGGCTGCATTTATTTGATCAAGAATACAGTAAGAACAGAAACATTTTGAAATAATTATATAATTTAAGATAATGGTTTTCTATTTTGATATATTTTAAAATATATTTTATTCTCGTGATGGCAAAGCTGAATTGTCGGCATCATTACTCCGGTCTTTATTGTCACATGATCCTTCAGAAATAATTTTAATATACTGATTAGAAAAAACTGTCTTTACTGTCACTTAAGATAAATTTAATGCATCCTTGCTGAATAAAACTAACACCAAACTTTTGAACAGTAGTGAAAGGTACTCATCTCCACTCATTTATATACAGTGGGACTCAAAATTATGAAGAAATATTTAAGATTTCTAAGTCAAAAATCAAACAAGCAAATTTGTCAGTGATGCTCTTTGAATCATTCTCAAATCATGCTGGAGAACATGATCATCGGGTTTTAAAAAAACATGTGGACTTTGAGCTGCTGTAAGTAATGCACGAGTAAAAAAATGCAAAGACATTCCAAAATTACATGTTAATTTTTCCCACTTAATTTATGCTGATAATTGTTAAGCTGACAATAATATGTAATGAAACCATAGTGAAAGCATTTTCACTAGTAGTCTCAGATTTTCAGATCCCACTGAGATGTTCTTTGTGGTATCACTACATTGACTGAAGCTGTGTTTTTCTTTCCATCTGTCTTTTGACAGCTTCTGTGAATCTTTCTGTTGGAGGCATGTAATTAGTGAGTTCACACGAGTCCCAGCGTATGCAGAGCAGAAGTGGGTGACAGTATGTTAACTTGTAAGAGGCACAGAGGCTTCTGTGACTGCCGCTGCGTGTGAATGTGGCGCTGGGAGCGCTGCTCTCATGTGGGGGGTGTAGCCGGCAGATGCCACTATTTGTCAGCGACACACATAAACAAAAAGCGCTCTCTTTAGACACACCCTCTGCACCTGGGAGTCAAACCCTGAGAGAAGACTGTGTGAATCCGGTCACGAAGTCCAAATCAAAGCCTGAGTAGAGGGAAAATCAGTTTTCCCATAACCCTTCACGCCTTTGGTGCTCAAGGCTCCTGTGGTCTGAACAAAGAGAAGAACTTTCCACAACTAATTTAAAAATGTGAGATTATGTGAACTGCTTCGTGTTCCCTACCTTTGAGATCTGGGAACATATTCCTCTGGGAGAACCCAAACTGGGTGTGTCCACGGTGGCAAAATCATCCAGCGGGCGCACCGTCACCCTGTCGGAGGGCGTGTGGGGCCTGCGTGGGGACAAGGACCTGGAAGGGTGCCCGGTTGGGGTCATGTCACATGGTGATGGTGGCACAGATATGGATCGTGGCATTTCCAGAGTGACCCTGAAGCCAGACGAGTCCATGTAGTCAGGCCCGGTGTAGATTGGCGCGGTGGGGCTTCCGTGGCGGAACTGTTGGCGCTGCTGCCACTCGTACAGTTGCCACACCATGCCTTCTTTAGTGGCCATCCGCTCGTCAGTGGACATACGAAAGTGACTAAGACGGTCGTGGGCGTACTTGTAGTCACTAGGCAGGTTGCGGGGCACTGGGGGGGAACTGCCTCCGGAGTGGTGGCGAGCGGTCTTTGGCAACGACTGGTACGCATCCATCATGACGGACTTAGGCTTGAGAGGAGGTGTCCGTCTGGGTAGGGTGTACTCAGCAGTGGGATGGCTGGAATTTTAAGTTTTTTACTGTTAATATTGATGCCCTTCTCACTGTTAATTAGCATACATATGGCAATACATACACAATATTTATATAAAAACAATTATTATTTTTCTTTTCCCTCAAATGTTTTTATTCTGAGCTGAGAAACACTTTGAGCTGCAAATTAAAGTATTAATAATAATAATAATAATAATAATAATAATACATTCATATTTAATTTAGTAATAAAATAACACAAATAAGAACATATTTTAATATGTTATAGATACTTAATATTTGATGAACTTTAAAATATTTAATATGTGCTACAGATATACATTTCAGAGAAAAAAACCTTTAGGGAAAGTTCTGTTTAATACAAAGACGTTTTTTTTAAAGTATCCTAGAGGATGGTTCTTATTGTGTGCAAAAATGTAAATGTAATTTCATTTTGAGCTACAAATTAAATTAATAATAATGATAATAATAGCATTTAATAATACTTGAAAACATAATATTTTATTTTTATTATTATTAATAAAATAAATTAATAAAATAATACATTATATAATACAATTGTAAAAATAAGAATATAATTTAATATATATTATAACCAATATACAGTATATTATGGATATAGTTCATATATATTCCACATATATATATATATATATATATATATATATATATATATATATATATATATATATATATATATATATATATATATATATATATATATTTTTTTTTTTTTTTTTTTTAAAGTTTATTCTAGAGACTGACTCTTATTGTAAGTGCAATAATATAAATGTAATTTTTTGTTTTTTGCTAACTTAGGGAGATTATATTTTTTCAGTAGTAACCAAAATGCGGTTGCTAGAACTACTGAACACAAAACATTCCCTTTAATATTCAGTGCGTTTTTATCACAACCACTAGAGGGAGCTCCTTTATAAGAAGAAACCATATGGATACAGAATCCCACAATGGCTCAAGTCCTCAAAGTTACATCATTTAATGAGCTTATTACACATAGCCCTGTATGAGTTCCTAGAATTTTTTTCTCCATCACAGCACAGATAAGGGTGTCCACGCAAACAAAACTGACCTTTTGGGGTCTCCTTTCTGCACCTTCACCCAGTGCTCGACCTGAGCCAGCGCAGTTTTCCTTTGTACCTTTTTCTCTGTGTCTGTACGGGGGACGAGACCCCTCTTATACACCACGTTCCCGTTCTGATCATGGGGCACGCCCGAGGAGGGCAGCCCGTTCCTGTGAGAGGGGACCGTGGACGACGGGCGGGAATGGGCACCTGACTGGGAAAGCCCCTCCATCTCTCCAGTGGAAATGGTTTTAACAGGATCCTCCAACACTTCCTTGCTGTAAACATAGCACTCGTCCCCATCCCGCTCCGGCCTCAGCTCTGCCACCTCTACATGCAGCGTCTGCTGGAGACCCTCGGTCTGGGAGGAGCTTTTGATGTTGCTGCTGCTGCAATGGTTGGTCTGAGGGACTGCGTGCTGCTCAGGTTTAGAGCTTCTTTCGGCCTCTCTGTGGAGTGAAGGAGTTATTTGTTAAAGGGAGTAGATTGTTAAATACTCTGAATGGCAAACATTAGTATTTTAGATTTATATGTACTGTTGCATGTTCTTATTTCATTTATTTGTTTTGTTTTATATTGTGGTGTGTATTTTATGTTTATGTCTACTACGCTGCATCAAAATTGCCTGCAAGTTATCTTAATAAAGTTGAACTTGATTTAATAGTAAAAAATAAATAGAGTTAATATTTAACCTTCAAAATGACCTGTGACTTATTGGACTTAATGTCTTTTAAAAGTCTTTGTCTAGACTTGAGTCTTGGGTGGGTCTAAAAGCTTCTGTCCTGAAATGATTTCAGTCATACCTGTCTGACAGAAAGTTTAGAGGAAAGATGGGTAATTTCTCCAGCTCTATGGCACCTCTGACCTGTGGTCTTCCACAGGGCTCTCTTTTGGCTCCTACTCTATTTTCTCTATACATGCTACCTCTGGGTGGGCACTATTCTAAAGAGTCATGGCGTATCCTTTCATTTTTACGCGGACGACATTCATATTTATATTCCAATCAAGAGCAACAACCATGCCACGATGAATTCTCTTCTGCGATGCTTAGAGGAGGTTAAAGCATGGCTAGCCCAAAATTTCCTCTTCCTAAATGAAGACAAGACTGAGGTCATTGTTTTCGGCCCAAATGAAAACTCTCAGTGTATAAGTCCAGAGTTAGAGACTCTGTCGGCTTTTAAATCCCCAGGGGTGAGGAACTTAGGTGTTCTCGTTGACCAGCCTTTAAAATTTGACAAACAGATCTCATCCGTAATCAGTTCCAGTTTCTACCAACTTCATCTATTGGCTAAAATCAAAGGCTTTCTCACCCCGAAAACTCTGGAAATGGCTGTTCATGCATTTATTGCGTGTCGGCTAGATTACTGCAATTCCCTACACTGCGGTATATCAAGTTTTCAAATTGCTCGTCTTCAGTTAGTCCAAAAAGCTGCGGCCAGACTTCTACATAAGTGTCGCAAATATGACCACATCTCTCCGATTCTCAAATCTCTACACTGGCTGCCAGTTCGACAGAGAATAGACTCCAAAATTCTACTCTTTGTTTTTACATCTCTTCATAACTTAGCTCCTGCCTATCTCTCTGAACTTGTCCATCCCTACACTCTTCCAGAAGCCTAAGATCCCACGACCAGGCTCTGCTGGTAGTCCCTCACGTTAGACCCAAGCATGCATTTGCAATGGCAGGGCCACGACTCTGGAACACCCTGCCTCTAGAGATTAGTCTGTTTTCAAGTCTCTGTTAAAAATACCCGTTTTCTTTAGTATATTGATCTCTTCTAATGGTTGGTCCTACTATTTTATATTTGAGTTCGATACTGTTTTGCCACTCCTGTGTTCACATTCTATATTTGAGTCTGATACTGTTTTGTCACTCCGGTTTTAAGGTTTCTCTTAGCTTTGCAGCTCTTATTTGTGTTTTATGTGCTGTTATACAGGTCTTACTATATTTTAATCTGGTTGTTCTGTAAAGCACTTTAGTCAGCCTAGTGGCTGTTGTAAATGTGCTATACAAATAAAGTGAACTTGAACTTAACGCTGATATAGAAGAAAAAAACAGAAATGAGTTTAGACTTTTGAATTAATTCTTATAGAATCTACAATTCAATGTGTTGATTTAATGTGCTGATAACTGACCTTGAACTGACTGTCTCTTTCTTTCGTGGAACATCAAAAGAAGATTTTAGCATTATATCTGAGCTGCTTTCTTCTATAAAATGAAAGAGGAGGGTACAGGGACTGTCACACTCCAAAAAGGACAAAAATGCACCATTAAAGCATCATAAATGTAGCCCATATAACTCATGCACTTTATATTTTATACATATTTCAATATTCAATACTGTGTTCCTAGATTTGGAGTGTATAATTTTTAATGGTTTTTGAAATAAGACTCTCCAAATAATGCTCAACAAGGTTGTATTTATTTAATCAAAATTCAGTAAAAACAGTAATATTGCAGAAATATCATTACGACTAAAAAACTAAAAACTGTTTTTTGTTTTAATATATTTTATAATTTATTTCTTTGATGGAATTTTCAGCAGCATTACTCCAGTCTTTAGTGTCACATGATCCTTCATAAATCATTCTAATATGTTAATTTGGTTAAGTTGGCAAATAAGTTGGTTATCATCAAAGTTGAAACCAGTTGTGCTGCTTCCTATTTTTGTAGAAACAGTCTTGTATATGATTACTCTGTGAAGACGACGAAATGCACGAAACGAAACTATGCCTTGACAAATTTTCTTTGAATACGTTTGACAACTGTGGTCACCATTGACTTTCATTCCATGGAAAAGAGCAGCTTAAGCATTCAGCAACCCTAAATCTTTTTATGCTCAATGGAAGACAGACAATTGGTTTCAAAAGACACGTGCAATATTCATTAACAATATTCAAAATAACTTTTGGATGAGCTATTCCTTTACATCACATAACCTGACAATTAAGTCTAATTTGACCAGATACGGCATAATAAACAAACAAATTTAACATAATTAATACAAATGCATAATTAAGCACAATTAATTAATTAATTAATTAATTTCAGCTACTTATTTGCTTTATTAGATCAGACCAATGGTCATCTGTATAAATCTGTATAAAATTAAGAAATTATTTTAAAAGTCAATATTTAAAACACATTCATGAAACATTTACAAGTGAAATGCATCAAAACACTTCAGCACTATAAATCAGATTCATACAACTATCTTCACATGCAATATTGTGAACATAACCCTAGATGGTGCTGTTATTTTACATTCAAAATCTCCCTCAAATGAACCGAGGGCCTACAGCAGAAGGTCAATTAATTACAATACAGTACAAACTGACATTTTACTCCTCGTCATGATCAGACACGTGGTCTGGCATCAAAACGACACGAACAGTAACACTGCCAACAATCCACGTGCTTCTGTGAAAGCCTTTGCCTACAAATTGCAACAAACACAGCCACTACACTAGTCCAACCAACCATAAGCAATATTATGAACCACCTTCATGGTTATTAACCACCTACTCCTCTTTTTTTATGTACACTATAAAAGCCCAGCGATAAGGAAAGCCCCAGGGACAAAGCCTCATGTAAATGAAGAGCATGGGGGCGGCACATTAACATCACGCCCCAGTCTGAGTGCTGTGTTTGGGCCGGCGGCCCACAGTCAGCTGCACGCAGCGTGCCGCAGTGATACTCCTCCCCAGAGCTGCAGTGTCAAAGTGTACACAACTATGGCACTGTGCCTTATGCGCCAGCACAAAATCAGCAGGTGAGTGAGAACACCACACTGCTTTTGCTGTACCCCTGAACTGTGGATCAGACATGAGCTTAAATCACTACAACACATCATACATCTACAGTTTATGACTGCCATGAGTCCTTCAAGTGACTTAAAAAGCTGTTATTTGTTTAAAATAAAATAATAGTTTCTTTATTTGGATTCAAAATTCACATCTTAAAAAAGATCCAATGATTTTTGGGGACAAAAATAAATAAATAAATAAAAATTCATCCCCAAAATGACTTTTTAAAGTTGCCATGTCACATACACAACCAAGTCAGCACAAAGAGTAAAGCTGCAGTCACACCGAGTGGACAAAATTACTTAATGCAAACCATGCAACCTTTGAATTCGTGTGTGCTTTGAATTCAGCCAAAAGGTTATTATGTGATGTTTAACTTTAGATGCGGTTTAGGTCCGCTATAAGACTAATAACTTTGTGCTATGTAAATTTGCAGGTCAGATTTCACCAAAATTTGGTACACATTGAAAGATAACCATTCTTTGAACTGACTTGTGCTGCCAGCCTCCTGAATAAGAAATGAATATAGCAAAAAGTCAAGCTTTAACCTTGATCGTCGACTGATATGTCATTGGACTGCCTCAATGAGATCAATGAAATGTTCAAGTAGTGCAGAAACCAGTTAAGACAACTTCACTTCTGTTGTGCATGAAATAATAGAAAATATCAACCCTCACATTACATAAAAACATATAATATTAAACATTAAGTGACAGTATAATGAGGGTTTAATAAAGGAAGTTCTAGAACAAGTGGAGAGAAGAATTAATACTATACTGGGTTAGAGCTAGTTCTTAAAGAAAACATGAAATGGCTTTCATAATGTATTTATCCTTTTAATGCGTCATATTTCCGAGACAAAATAATGTAAGGTATTTGTAAGCACAAAATCCATTGGGGTTTGACTGGACCATGCAGGACTGAAAAATATTACACTGATATATTATTGGGTAATATAATTTTTCTCCAACCATGCAGCCCTGGCCTTGTAAGATATAAAAAAAAATTAAGTTGTTTTAGAGGCCCTTTTTATTAAAATAAAGTGCACTGCAATGAATCCATTAAAGCCAGGAAAATGTATTAAGCGTTTTCAATCTACTATAATTTTGTATTTTGATGTATTTTAAATGATATTAAAATGCAACCAAATCACATAAAATACTTTTGCTGCCTGTGGTTCCTAATCTGTTTTATGTCTGGCAAATAAAATTATTAGTAAGGGTTATCCTATAGTTTTTAATAGCATATATTGGCCAGGTTTCTTAGATACGGATTTTGTTGAGACAGCAGCCCTGAGAGAAGAGTTGTTGCAGCAGCAGGAAGAGACTGACCTCTTCACGCCATGGCTTTGCATCAGTGCGGACTGGTTCATGGCCCGGATCCAGCCATTCATGTCCTCTTGTGTGTCGGCGCTGAAGTAGTACGTCCTCATGCCACAGTGCTCGGCCTGCGAGCCAATCAGAGAATTCTTATTGTAAATGTAGGAGCGCATTCCCGTGTGGCAGGCCTGGGGGAGAGACAGAGGTAGAGAAGGGGACCGTCATCAGTGACCATGTATAGAGGTTGCACGTGCATGCGAGGCCCCGGACCAGCGGGGGCCCCAGAATTGCTGTGACAGCACCACTGTCATTTTAGCAAGCTCAGACGTCATGCTGAACTGGCTCTGTTTATTTTGTTGATCTGAGCACAGGAAGAAGATTACCAACCAATGATAACTGCATTATCATTGTTACTAATATTTCCATGCACTTCTGTCAAATGATCTGCACTAGTGCAACAGGTACTGTGCAAGCATTTGAGACTTTTGTTGAAAAGTAGGCTAATTGTTGTACTACAGTCAGACTATGCTTCAGAAAATGGAAGCCCATTATGCTTCAGAGTATAAAAAAATTGTAATTGTGAGAAGATAAACTTTATACTTATTGAGATAGAAAGTCGCAATTGTGAGATGAACGCAACCATTTTGGGTCAGTAAGATATTTAAATGATTTTGCAAGACGCCTCTTATTCTCGACAAGGATGCATTTATTTAATCAAAAATGCAGTAAAACAGTAATATTGTGTTGTATTATTACAATTTAAAAAAAGTGTTTTTAATTATCACTAGCCATTACTCCAGTCTTCAGTGTCACATGATCCTTCACAAATCATTGGTCCTCAAGAAACATTTCTTATTATTAATGTTGAAAACAACCGTAAGATATAAAACAGCACTTATGACCAGCAGTTAAGAGAAATAAAGTCACAATCGTGAGACAAAGAGTGGCAAAAACTTACACAATCGCAGACTCCCAAATCGCATTACAAAATATAAAGCCGCAATAAAAACACTGAAGGAAGAAATAAAGTTCAACTTTAAGAAATAGATGTCAGTTACTTTTTTTTATTTTATTTTTTACTCTGAGGTAAAAACAGGCTTCCATAAAATAAAAACCATCAATGTCAGAAAATCAACATTGAAGATCTGAACTACTCGGCAAACAAACTGTCCATGCAAAGAGAGATGAATGCAATTGTCTATTTATTCCACGTATTCTTAGAATATTATAGAATTTAACACAAGTTTACAAACAAGAGTCTCTCTTTTTTTCCTCTACCTCTTTATTTTGTCATTTACACAAATAAATTCTTAAGACTTTTTATGAAATAAATACATTTGTTCAAATACGTTTCAGGGCTTCAGTACTAGTTCCAAAACATCACACAAATGTAAAACACAATATTAGAGATGCACACAAATACTTACACACATAAACAAAGCTGTTAAATCTCTTACTGTTGTTGTTTAATGCCACGGTTAACAGCACCCCCCCCCCAGCTTAACTTGCTCCGTGCACCTTCTGTCCTGCTAAATCTGCTACTGCCAAAATGCAACTGTTGGTCTAATCTCTCTGATGGGGGTACGGCCACCGCTCACTCATCTAAACGCTTAAACAGAGTCCAGCTCAGCGCTTTTACCAGGCCCACCCAGACCCAGGCAGCAGACCGTCCTTCCAAACACACACACACAGAGCTTACATCTGGTAACATTGACTCATTCTGTAGAAAGTCAATGCAGCAGCCTCTAGGCTACGTCAATGGCGTCTCTTAATTCACAATTTGACAGCTGCATCTCTGCTCACGGCACATCTCTTCAGCCTCTCCAGGAGTCTATTATCCCGCCTGTCACGAACTAATGGCTAATACAGCCCATCCGATATCTGCACCTGAAGTCTTCATATTACCCTACTCTGCTCACATCGACTTTGTTTCAGTTCCTTTACTGATAGCACACATGCGTTGACCAGAGACGTCCATATGATGTTTGATTGTCATCTGGAAAACATCTCAGCCAACCTGAACACTTGAAATGATTGACAGACTAGTTTAAAAAATAGCGACCTGTATTTTTTCATGGTTTACAGACCTGTCACAGACAAAAGTGTGTGACACTCGCTTCAGTGATCAGTCAGGTAGTAGAGATATTTTCTGTACACTGTAAAAAAATTGCTGTAGTTATGCAGCTATTAGCCAGTAACTTACTGTAGATTTAAATTTATGTTATTTACTGGCAACAGTTTGTTCAAAGTTAAATGAACATTAAACATTAACAAGTCTTTGTCTTTACAGAATAAAACTATAAAATAACAATCTAATGCAAAGCATTCTGGGAACCAGAAATCTTCATCAACCTTTTTCTGTTTTTTTTCCTTCAGATTTTGGTTCCCAGAATGCTTTGCATGAGGCTGTTATTTTAGTTTTATTCTGTAAAGATAAAGGCTTGTTAATGTTTAATGTTCATTTAACTTTGAACAAACTGTTGCCAGTAAATAACATCAATTTAAATCTACAGTAAGTTACTGGCAAGCAGCTGCCAGTAATACTGTAATTTCTACAGATTATTTTTAGGTGAATGCTATTCCAGAAAAATAATAGCTTTAATCTAACTTAACAGAATATCTCACTGTCATACATACACACCTACACATACAAATAAACAAAAAATCATATTTAGAAAAGAAGGCACATATTGTATCTTGCAAACATTAACCACTTTTTCATGATGACAAACAATAAGAAGTGGGAGACAAAACTTGGACAAGAGAAAATTGATTTCAGTGCATGTTTTAATATCAAGTATCAGCTACTGAAGGAAAGCATGTCTGCTGATATAAATTCTTCTCACATTCCTGTCTTTAAGAAGTTAATGTGCTCAGATTACCCATCACGTCCCGGGCTTTCATTCAGGGTTATCCCACTTAGAGGGATATTTGGTAATTAATCAGAGGAATTTGTTCAATCGCTTAACCTCTTCAGAGGCTAAAGGAATATTCTGGGTTATTTTATAAATTGTCTCTCAGTTTGTGAAATTGGCCAAAAACACAATTATAGCTTAACAGTTATGGAGGCGAGAATGCCAAAACATTTAAATATTCAACTGTTGCAAAAGAACAGCCATAAAAATAAAAAAAGTTAGTGTGTTTATATTTATGTCCAATAAAAAATGTTATGTTCATTTTTAAAAACTTGAAGATTACTATTTAACAACATGCCACAAATGCTGTCCATTGATATCAAGTTGGAACCTGGAATATTCCTCAGAAAGTTAAACATTCAAGAATGCATACATTTCAACTTGAAATCCTTTTGAGAAATTAACAATGAGCTAAACACAAAAATAACCGTACAGAGTAACAATTCAGATCTGTTATACGCTACTGTTCAAAAGTTTAGAGTCAGTGATTTAAAAAAAGAAAAGAAAGACATTTTACTTTTATTCAGAAAGGATGCATTAAATTGATCAAATGTGACAGTAAATATTTTTATAATGTTACAAAAGACTTGTTTCAAATAAAAACTGTTCATTTGAACTTTCTATGCAAAGAATCATGGAAAAAATGTATCACAGTTTTACATAATAATATTAAGCAGCACAACTGTTATCAACATTGATAATAATAATAAAAGTTTCTTGAGCACCAAATCAGCATCAGAATGATTACCTAAAGGATCATGTGACACTGAAGACTGGAGTAATGATGCTGAAAATATAAAATATAAAATGTATTAAAATATATAATTTAAAGTGTAATATTTAAAATAAATTATATACTGCCTGTATATAGTAATTTGTTTTACTATATTTTTGATCAAATAAATGCAGCCTTGGTGAGACTTTAAATGTTTTTTAAAAACATTAAAAAAAAACCTACTAATCCCAAACATTTGAACGGTAGCGCACTGTATCTAAATATTTGTATCTGTTAAAAATATAAATACAAGCACAATTTAACAACAGACAACAGTTCATATTATAGTTCACAGTACCGATGCAATTGAGCAGCGACTGAACAGCCAATGAGAGTGGAGAAATATGTGGATAATAACCAACACTGGAACTACTGATGCAAGTGGAGAAATGTGTGGATAATAACCAACACTGGAACTACTGATGCAAGTGATGAAGTGATAAGAGGAATAGAGCAATGCCAGTCTGCAACAGTCCTCGTCTTTAATATAAGATTCGCACATTCACAAGGAAATGTCTGCATTTCCAATATTCACATCAGGGAGATTGGATTGTCGATCTGGCATTGCCTGTTCCTGAGGAAGCGGGATGAGTCGCATGCATGCGGAAACGCAGCAATGCACATGGGCTATGTGCATTTTTCATCTGCCTAGGAGAATGCCATACACGGAATGGTGATGGAGTGGAGATCCGCTGATAGTAATGAATGGAAATTAAAATACCTATTCATGCAATAGGCTGACTCAGGAGACGGCCCCTTCCACCAGATGCACCCGGTTCAGCTCCCATAATGCACCAGGTCACAACAGGAAGCAATAGGCAATTGGAATGAGAGAATCACAGTGAGTTGTGCAAAAAACAGAGGGAGTGGATCACGGCCTATGTGAAAAATGTTAACCAAAACCAGAAGATGTGTTGAAATGTCCCTGGTTGTGAAATATCATCAGATACGGTAAGCAGGGTGAGCTGAAACGCAATTAACATTAGAGGCAGCAAAGCTAAGCAGAATTACGCCACTGGGAGAACAAAAGTTCAACACACCAGAGAACAGGAAAAGATCATTAATAAACATCAAAACATTTAACTGCTGTAGCTGAATAAATGAATCAACTGAATCAATTGAAGCTGAGCATCAGGAGTTTTCCCATGCGTACTTGCCATATCATTTGCCGAATGAAATGTAAAACCTTTTATGACTTCATTCTCGAATTCATATTCTCAAACGGCCACGGATCAGGGATGGGAATCGTAAAGAATTTAACAATTCTAGTTCTTATTACTTTTAACAATTTCAGTTCCTTAAAAGCTCCATAACCAATTGTTTTAGTGCATTTAAGGAATAAATAAAGGGGGGGATGCAATTCCATCACCAAATGATTCGATCATTTCAACAATAAATAAATGTAAACAATCCGAATTCACAATTCGTTCCTACGACTTACTAATACGTCAGCGCATTAACTAATTTGTAGTCGTGTACATGGTATAACAGTTTGTTCCCTCATTTTTACTAAATCGTGACCATGTTGTAATAATTCATTCCCTTGGTTTAGTTAAATGAAAATGATAGAATAAATTAGTTCAATGTGTTAATAAGTTGAGGGGACGAATTCATCATTTGTGGCCACAATTACTAAAACGAGAGAACAAATTCTTAATTCGTGGCCATATATTTTTTCTGCATGTCATGTGCGGGGCTCTGAGTATATTTTATTGTAAAATTACACAACTATGTTTTTGATTCTCTAAAAAAAAACGCTCATCCTCATAAGAATCATTTGTTCTGTGTATTAAAAAAAAAAACTACCCTTACTACACAACTTACTACTAAAGAAATCTTACAGAAAATAAACATGCAAGACTCTTCACTGCTGACTAAGAAGCCAGT
Organism: Abramis brama; assembly: GCF_963993115.1. Taxonomy (NCBI): domain Eukaryota; kingdom Metazoa; phylum Chordata; class Actinopteri; order Cypriniformes; family Leuciscidae; genus Abramis; species Abramis brama. Next base: position 23,056,893 of record NC_139965.1, on the reverse strand, counting down.
AAGAGTAAAAACATTATACAAACAGCATACCTTGGGGGCTAATTTACATGAAAATAAAGCAGCCAGATGTTCAAATAGCTGCTGGCTAGTTTCACTGATGGAGATCTCCTAACTAACAACTTGCTAATTAACACCCAGAGCACCAATGCGAGAACAAGTCCCCTCACCTTGCTCTGGTACATTACAGACTTTAGGGCAAGTACGATATTCCAAATAGAGTAGATGTATAATTAATCTCCCTGCTGGCACAATAGTCAAATAAATTCCAGCACTGGGGAATACGAGCAGGGAAATGGAGTTTGAACGATGCATCGCGTGCCCATAGGGAAGGATGACTGAGCGCTGAATGAGCTGCAGTGATGGGATCAAACATTCCTGGAGTATTGTTCTTCAGAAGAGCTTCGCTTCAAGAGGAGACTGGGGTAAACTGCGCACAAAATGCTTCATACAAATTCCAAAGTCTTAGTAAGTTATCAGTGAATTATAGAATAAAACTGAAGATTTTTTCAACCTCCATGGTACAAAGGTTTAAGCCAGAATTGATTTTTCCAATGCAGTAGGTTTAATAGAAATGGTAAGCACTAAGCCTTCTGGGATATTATTTCACTGTCCGCCGAACCGCAGTAAACAGTGGGAGGAGGTTTGTGAGGCTCAATGGAAGCTTGCCATCAATAGGCCTCACTCAGAGAAGGGTTTAGATAATGATGAGAAGAGAAGAGGGCTGTTGAAAACTTGTTGAGCGAGTTGGGTGGAAGCTCAGTGTGAATTCCTGTGAACAAACAGCAGCTTCTGTAATGACAGCATTGTGCTGACAGACACTGAGGGGAACAATACCGGTCAAAAAGAGATGGGCTAAAACAAGTTTAATGAGAGGCTGATAGATACAGTTTTACAGTTAAAGCATGCTGTTAGACACAACACAGCTTTTAACAAAGATTTTAAAAACAATGGTGGTATCAGCAATTTGATAAAAAACAAAAAAAACAATTATTAAATAAATAAATAAAATTATAAATATTTTTCATTATTAACAAATATACATTTAATAATCAAATATTACAGTATTTAATATAATAATTAAAAATACAAATAATTTTTAATTCTTGTGGCAAGTAACAGTTCATTCATTTAACAGTAGGCTGTTGATTGCTGATATGCATTTTAATGGCGATTTAATGATAAGCTTTTCAACAGACACTTTGAATGTGACTCGTTCTAACCATTTTTAGAAGCAAAAATATCATTTTTTAAATAATTATTCCCTTTGTAACCAGCAAAAATTCTCAGGTATTTTTGTCTCCTTGAAAAGAATATTTTAGGAACTCAGTGGAGGAACATGATGCTATTAGTTAAAACAAGCAGAGATTTAGTTGAGCCTGTTATGAGGTTGTGAGGGCAGTAGTAACTGATCTGTGTGGTCAGAAGAGGGCAGAGAGAGGAGTCAAACAACTGCCACATTAATCAGTCATCATTGACTGCTGCCCACACAGCACCACTGATAATAAGCTAGTAGCTGAGTAGCATTACAGTGCAGATCATTAGAACACTCTTACCTTAAAGGTGTACTTGCGGCTGATGTGGTCCTCGGGTCCCACGGGAGAAATGACATAGCTGGGAAGAGGAATGCTGCCCAGAACAGTCTCCTCTCGACTATCTGTTAGCAAAGTAGAGATGTTAGTTGAAAAGTGTTAGATTACAATTGAACAACGGTGTAATTGGTTTGTTAGCAACACTCTTAAACACATATGACAGCAAGTAAGTGATAATCCACCTCACCCACCAAAATGATTAAAAATGATCAAAACAGTATTACTTCATGTGAACTAATATAATTCAATATGATCTGTGTAAGCAATAGGGATAAAAACAGGAAATGAGAAACCTGCTGTTCCTTATTAAATTATAGGTACTCTCATAACGCGTTACAGAAAATGTGATTGTGGTGCAATAAAATTAGAGACCGTTCTAGATAATTGCAGCAAACTAAAGCGGAGTATTATAACTCACCTTTATAATAAAACAAGCAGTAATCAGACAACACAAACCATTTCCTCTTCCACAGTCTCATGCCTGAGCTGTCCTGAGGATGGAAGAACAATAACATTTTCAAATATATGTATATATGTATACAGAAATGGAAATGTAAAGACATGTAAAGACTTCTGCAAAGACAGAAAAAAACTATATTTAGAAGCAAATTTAAGCACACTATTAATAATCAACATGAATTTATCGTTTCATGTTATATTTTATATATATCTTCATATCTTTTAAAATTAAAAAAAGATAATCATCTATCAGTACCACCCAATGTAAATATTGTTATTATTAGCGTTTAATTGGAGGCCCCTCTGTTTATATAGAATATTTATTAATTATTCTATGTTGAATAACATGCTCAGTTAATCAGTTTATTGCCTGTGGGGTCTTAGTTCATCATAATTAAGATCTAATCTAACATCTGAACACCATTCAGTTCAGATGAAAATCAGACTCTGTAAATCACTCACACCAGGGTTTCACTTTTGAGGGCCGCACCTGTTTGTAGAGCCATCCTCTCACCACCACCGGGACATTGGGGTTCCTTTTGATGGAATGGTCACGCTTGCCAAAGCAATGCACCTTCCCACTGGGTTTCAAATTCTGAGGTGTTTAAAAGAAAAAAGAAAAGCACATACTTTGCTTTTAAAATTGCATACAGTGTATACACAGGCATTAATAAGGTAAAGTGGCAATCAAAAGTATTCGGATGCTTACAATAAATATAAAATTGTCTTTTTATTTTTTAAATGTGGCTAAAGTGTCAAAACTTTTTTAGAGCCACTTTATGTCCAAGGTAATTAGCAGAACTGCAAAATGTTCACAATAATATGGTTTGTGGCATTTATTAATCTTGATCCATATAAAGTTCACAGAGAATAATACAGAACATTTACAATGAGCTTTGCATTTATTAAAGACCCCTGTGGTGAAAATCCCCCCTGTGGCATTTAATATGATTTAAGACAAACCATGTGCAGTCTACATCATTACTAAGTATTTTCTCCTTAAAACTACAGTGAATCAAAGACAGTCTCAAAAACGCAGTTGTTCTCTACATCACAAATTACCCTATAACCAATCACGTCAAGGTGCAGGCGGGCTTTAGCATATTTCTGTTGATATGAAAAAGCATGTACATTTAGCAATAAAGTGGGTGAATATATATACATTTACATCCGTATGCATCGCTTTCTGCCAGGACTTTTACATGCTTTTCCCAAATCACTGAAGTGACGTCGACGTCCGGGTTAGCAGTAGCATGAGCCGTCAGGCAAGTGTTATTTAAATAAACTCCTGATGTATTTACAACACTTTCCAATGCCTCGTTTTATGAGTACAGAACCTATTTGTACTACTGTATAAGTTTGGTACCATTCTGGGCATTATTAGTGGGGTAATTTACGAGATAGCGCCTGCACTAAGCCATTCGGCTGATATCTCTAAATAAGCTCTAACTTTAATAATGTTCGACCAAGGAAAAAAAGCTTCTGGGGAGGGTGTTTGGCTCGAGGTCATGGTGCAAAGGACCCTAGGTTGAAATTACTCCGAACCATCCCTTTAAGAATAGAATGAAAGACATTTAATTAACTGTTTAAAATACACAACAATGTGATAAGATGCTTTGTTAAAAAGAACCAAAGCTGGATGATGACTGATGCCCACTGGGAGCCTGGTTCTTGTCCCAGTAAAGTGTGTGTGCAGAGATAAGGGCCTCTGGGCTGGATTGATTGGTTTGTGAAAGCTCATATGATGCTGACACAGAGCTGTCATTGACAGGCCAGCATCAGACTCTCTAGCACACAGTGACACAGCCAATGTGTATCAAGCCAGGCCATTAAAACTTCAAAGTGTCAAAAAAACCCTCTAACAGGGAGACAACTTTGTCTCTACATTTCCACTTCCAGAGCAGATCTGAGGAAACGGAGGCTTTTACTGAGCTGATATGAGACCAACGAGCCAAGGGCTGCCTAGAGATCGCCCTGACGTTTAGCCCTCAACCAAAGATGGGGTGTGTATGCAAAATGAGTTCTAACCATTATAATATTATTCATAAAAAATGTTATAGCAAATTATAAAAATTACTATTATTAAATTAAATGTAAAACAAAATGATATAACTGTAATATAGAGAAATATAGAGAAATAGCGAGAGACATTCTGTAAATTTCTCAATACCCTCCGTGGTGGCTTGGTTCTATGCAGTATTACCTCATGACCTCTGCAAAATGCAGTGACCCACACAGGAGATTAAGTCCAGCTTCTCTGGGGCTAGAAAAATCAGTTCCACCTACTGCCTGGGTCATTTGTCAAAATGGAAGAAGTATAGCAAAAATAGATGAGGCCAATTTACTCTTCCCAAATAACTATAAAACATTATCAGTTTTCAATATGATTTCATATGAGATACACACACATGCACAGTGCACACACACACACATGAAACAGTGAGGCTCTCTAGACTATCGGTCAAGCCTTGCACTTTCATGCACCTGAAGTGCTCTGCATGAACATTTCCCGTAATTGAGAATCTGCACCATGACAGAAAACATTAAACCAGTCTCAGATCAGAACTGAACAAGGCTGGGCTTCTCACCCTGGATCCTGAAGTGGTGTCCGCTGGGGAAGAGGAGATGGCGACAGAGGACTCGCTGACCATGCTGGGAGGCCTCGGCTCTGGTGGTGGCTTGGACATGCGTAAATTTGCCCTACAATAGTAGAAGAAAGACATGATCTCTGACACCAAGTATAAGGGTGTGGTTAATAATTCACTATGAAATTAAGAGTGAAATAGATGCATTTTTGTGTTTAATAACCAACAAATTAAAGCAGAGCCCATGGACAAGTATACAATCGAGGAAGAGACTCAGAAGCACACTCCCCATTGAACACTCAAGTAACATGTTGTCAAACACATTCCCTGAAGGCAAACTACTCACAGACCAGGACATGAAGAGTACTAAACAAACAATATCACCACTCAGCATACGCAGCTCTGGTGAGAGTAGTGTCAGGTGACCTGGACATAGTAACAATGACAAGACATTAACAAAATCCATCCATCCATCCATCTATCTATCCATCATACAGATCTATTTATCTACATATTTATATCTAACCAGTGGCAGAAGTTTATGGGGTGGCCAGTGGGTGACCAACGCTAATTCAGAGGGTCCATAGACCATGACAGAAAATAATTTATAACCCTAACCTGGCATCAAAAAGCATGGATGAATGATCGCACAATTACTTAACATTACCCCCACATTTGCTATACAATCCTATACTGTAACTTAAGACACTGTGACCGAATTACATGTATTACTAGCACAGATGTAAACGTAATGAATGTTAGGCTACTGGAACTCTCTTAATTCTCTTATCTGTTTAACCATTAAGCAAAAGATCTAATGTTAACTTACAGTGAATTTTGTAAAAGTTGTTCAGGAAACCTAAAACTTAAACTTACTTCAAATGGGGGTGTCAACTTTTGATTTCAGCTTGGAATGAAAATGATTCATGGGGGAATAATTATTCATAAGCTTTCGATTCAATATCGTTTATTTGGACATATACATGGATATACAGTACATGTTACTTTTTCTCAAGAAATCACTCAACTAATGTTGTAAACTATACAGAGACCCTAGTTATTAAAAGGTAAAATTAACAACTTAATTGTACACAATTGCATACAAGACCATTTTTTATAATAATAGCTTTTTAGTTATATACTGTAAGAGTAAAAATATAATGAATATGTAATATAGTGTATATTTTTTTTTATTTTTTTTTTATTAAAGAGCGCCAAAGCTTTATTTATATTCTCATTGTTTGAATTTTGTAGTAAAACTTACAGAATTTGAAAGCTGAGACTTTGTTTTATATCAAAAGTAACGTGCACTGTCTTGTCTGTCAGCACGTTGTCTGTGTCCTCTTTGCTCCGCAATGTTTTCGACTGGGTGTGTGAGAGTTGGCAGCCCAGCTTCAAATAGGCTATAATGCACTGAGAAGCGCGATGCTGCACAGAAAAAGGCTAAAATAAATAAGACGAAACATTTTGGGCTGGCCAATCAGATGTCCAGTGCCACCCCAGACACCCCTCTGGCCTTGCCACTGTATCTACCTAGCTACTTAACTATATCTGTCAATTTACCTACATATCCAATTATTGATTTATCTATCCATAAATCTATCAATCCATCTACCCCTCCATACATTTATCTACATATATTTATCTTTGCATCTACATATTTATATCTACCTTTCAATATCGATCTACCAACTTATCTATCTCCCTATGATACATATCAATTTATCTTTGTTTCTACATATCTATCTACCAGTCAACCATGGATGGATGGATGGATGGCTGATATATTGATAGGTAAGCAAGTATTACCTATCAATATATCAGCGATCCATCCATCCATCCATCCATCCATCCATATACATATCCATCTACCCATCTACCTACCTATTAACATATCTACCTACCCATCTACTAGATGAGCGCCAGACAAATGAGTTTGATGTGTGTGCATTAGCTCCGCCCACTACCGGAGAAACCGGCATATCTTCTGCTTGTTCTTAAAAGCTGAATAATTCCAAATGAACCGTTATTTTGACATACAAAGAATATAATTTACATGTAGAGCGTCAATTCTGGGTGGTATGGACCCTCGCTCGCTCGCGCTCTCTCTAACACACACCCACTGGTGAGTACAATCTAAGAATTTATTAGCCAATGGCTAATGATAGACATTATTTAGTTGGCCCGAGTGAAGATTTAGTCGCATATGCAAGTGATTTACTCGCATTATAGAGGGTTGCTACATTACTACCTATCTTTCATCCATCCATTCATTTGTAAAGTACCAGAGGAAACATCAATGCAGCGTCATTACGATCCTTCACACCTCCTAAAAGCTTCCTTAAGTATGGGTATTTTCACTGGGACAAATTCATACACTACTTAAACACTCTGCACTTCTACATGTAAAGCTGCTTCCCTTCTCCATCCATCAACATTACCTCTGCCACAGTCACAACAGGATTAATATGAAGTATAACAGTGACCAATTTGGATGAGACAACCCATATTTAGCTAATCTGTTTGTGGGTGCTCTGTGGATGAGAGGATTGGAGGAATGCACAGCAGCTGAAGAATGCAGGGCATTTGCACAAGTCACATCACGGGCCACGGTCACTAAACAGTCTGAGTCAGTTTCACTGGAATTACAGTAGAGAAAGTGTAAACACTCCGGTATGTCATCTCAAAAGCAAGGCTGGTTAATTATGTCATTAATAATAAATGAGTAACCAAATGTTTGCGAAATGTCAGAGCCACGACTGCTGTGATACAAATGTCTTAATGCCAGCCTGCTCCCTTAAATTATTCGGCTCCATTTCACTTTCCTAAGGACGACAACTACTGTATATAAAAAGCTGCAGTGAGATTTATAACATTTTGGGCACGTCAGTAGAGAGAAGGGATGGGGGAGAGACTAGGGAGAAGGGGGGAATAGAGGACAGAAGAAAGGTGAAACAAATTGTCAAAGCTGCAGGCAACAAATAACAAACTTCTCCCAAACACTGTCAGAGAAAAGGTGTCAGATTCAGAGACTGCAGGGAAAGGTATAACCTAGAGTGAAAGCTACCAATGAGCTCCACAGTTCAACCAAACATCTCTCACATTTCTAAATCTCCTTCAAGGAAATTGCAAATCATTTTGGTACCCAGGGAGTTATTATTCATTGTGTACACAGTTGCCTCTTCCCATCACCATGTAAAATGTATTTGTTATTGTGTATACAGTGTTTTTCTCCCAGTGTATAAACTATGAACAAATTCTTGAGTCTCAAAGCCAGAAGGCACAGCCACATATAGAGTGCCTATAGTCTGTTTGATGTATATTGCACACAAAAATGGCAAGTGCTGGCTGAAATAACCGAGTGCAATCTGATTGGCTGACTCAACACAACTTCCAGGAGTAAGGGTGCATAGGGTTTTTTGAGACTGCTTGGAATCAAAGTTGTTTACAAGGTACCGGACTGCTCACATCTCCTTTGTTTTCCCTTCTTCTACTTTGGATTACCCATTCTGTGTAAGCTCCAGCTCTGGTTTCAGCTTCATATTCAACTTACACCTCATCTGTGTTGCTGAGCAATGCCTACTAGTGGCAGTAAAATCTCCAAATCTCTGCAAGATAAAAGTTCACTTTGAGGAGCTTACCTGTACGCAAGAACCAGATATTCTTAACTGCATATCTTTTTTATTAAGTCATAAAAATACAAACAGAAAATGCTGTAATAATGTAGGTCTTTATTGCTTTTCAGATGTACTACAAATATACAAATCATGTTCTATTATTTCTAAAACAGCTCCTGAACAAAACCGGTTTCACTTGGTATCTTTCATTCTGGTCTGACTGTCTCTTCCTGTCCAATTGGACGACTCTTAGCAAGAATAAATAGCAAAAGCGCACCAGACAGTTAAAAGACTGGCTAAACATTAGTAAGGCCTGAAGTAGGTGAAATAAAAACACTTCTACTGGTACTCAAGCACAGGATATAATAGGAGTCTATAAAATGTAGAAGACTCTCAGAGGCCTTTAGAGTGGTAACAAAAAGCTCTCTTAGTGACAGCCCTGCCTCTCAGGGACACTCCTTCAGAGAACCATCTGAAACTCACACCATCTCTGACATCTAATAGAAAGTGTGGACACATATAGTGAACACATATATTAGGGCTGTCAAAAGATTAATCGCGATTAATCACATCCAAAATAAAAGTTTGTTTTTAAATAATATATGTGTGTGTACTGTGTATAATTATTTTGTATATATAAATACACACACATGCATGTATATATTTAAGAAATATTTGCATACATATACTGTATATATTTATATATAATTTATATTATATATAAATATAATTTTTTATATATAAATAACACATTTTTCTTAAATATATACATGCATGTGTGTGTATTTCTAGATACAAATTTAATTATACACAGTACACTCACATATATTATTTAAACAAAAACTTTTATATATATATAGAGAGAGAGAGAGAGAGAGAGAGAGAGATATACTGTATATTTATGTGTGTGTGTGTGTTGTATTATATATTATGTATCAGAATTCATAATTTTTTATTTCTGTTGTTTACTATTATTTACTGTATTTTAGTTTTTTTCACTATGTGCAAGCCTGCTTGTAAGCAAGTGTGTTGTTATAACCCGATAAACATAAAACAAAACTAAAATTATATTGTGCATATTTCTATCACATCAAACTTGAATCTGAGGTTAACAGTTTTTGTTGGTACCAAGCTACAAATACGAGTGCTGATAATGGAAAATAAACCAGCGAGAAAATGCATGATGCATGATGCAACTTAGCATGGTCATCAAACCCCCCCCAAAATTTTTGATTATTCTGCTAAAACTCACCAAAGCAAGCAGATTTCCAAGCCGCATGTCAGGCTGACTCCACGCATTTCATGGGTGCTGGAGCTTTCGATAAAACACAATAACCCTGTCCAAAATCTGAAACATGCGCACACAGACATCCCCTCAACAAACCCATAAACAGCTTTTCTTCCTGAGGAATGTGAAGAGTTCCTGTAGTGTGAAAGAGTCAGGAGGTGTTTGTGGCCCGTGTACAACATCAAAACAGCAGGAAGCTACAGCAGCATTGTCATGGAAAGTGCTGCGGACTGGAACAGCACTGCTGTCTTTCTCACTCTCATTTTTCACCTCACAAACTGGCTCCCGTCCAGCATTTCTCAAGATTCTTTGCACCCTGGGACTTACTAGTGTTTTATCTAGGCTTTCATATTATTTACCTGCACTGTCCTTTGAATGGATGGGCGCAGAGGGCCTGTATTTCATGCTGGAGAGATGAAGGCCAGCAAGAACTCATGCAAAAAATCAACAACAAAAAAAAAACGACCACATCTGCTCCCAAATGTTCAGAGCGGAGCTGTGGGGAGCTTCAGACCCACTAACCTGGTTAAGTTATATAATACATGGCATACAGCAGTATATAATAAGCTCCACATAATTTACACAATGATACAGCAGTTTTTGTTAGACTGCTACCAAAAGAACCATGAGTGATGGAATCACATACAGCAGTACTTTGATGGGTACTAAGGTACTGAATGATGAACAAATTCAGAAATCATGGTATTTAACAGTACTTTAGAAGTCAGATCAGTTATAGCAGTCTGTAAACTGTGATGTATTCATCATTTAAAATTAAATTCAAACAGGACGATCAGGGTTTTTTGTATTACCCTGAGGCTGTTAATTTTTTATACAATGACTGGCTGACTGTGCAATATCCTGCTTAATGCAGAACTACCTACCAAATATATAAATAAAAGGACATGAATTATTCATTTGTTTAGATTATTGTATAATGTGATAAAGAGACATGAAACTAAGAATGGTCAATTAATAGTTTAAAAGCCATTAAACAAAATTATCAGCCAACAAAACTGATAATTAATAAATCATAATTAATAATATTTATATTTACTTGAAGTCATAATTCAATATGATGACAATGATAATATAGCAGCACCATTTTTGTTCAACAAGTCATTAACAAACACTACAAAAGGCTTAACTGACATTTAAAGATGAATATTTAAAATAAGAATCAAAGTTTCAAAAATGAAATTAACTTGTCATACAATGTACATTTACAAAATATTAATCTCCAATGCACATTCACGCAACAACGTCTGCTTTCGCGACTACACAACACGCATGCGTAATGGTGCTCTCGTGAACGCACGTTGGAGATTAATATTTTTTAGATAAATAAAGCGGTAAATTATGTTTTTTGCGCAAACAAAGCACTCAGGTCGATTCATAAATTTGAGGCTAAACATGGATTATTTTATGATGTCTTTACTACTTTTCTGGGGCTTTAAAGTAGTAGTTGGTTAGGCTGTCAATAGAGGGACAGAAAGCTCTCAGATTTCATTAAAAAGATCTTCATTTGTGTTCCGATGATAAACTAAAGTCTTATGGGTTTGGAACGACATGAGGGTGAGTAAATGATGACAGAATTATAATTTTAGGCTGAACTTACCTTTTAACTGAGGATCTGTTAAGCATTATATAAATGTACTAATCATGTTCGTTAATTATGTCAATAAAAGTGTAGTGCAGTTTGGTCATTAAAGGAATGAATAATGCATACAAAAAAAGCAGTCAGCCTTTGTGGCAGACAATGCACCATGCTTTAGTGTTGTCGAGATATGCACTGTGCTCAGATTAGCCATTCAGATCAATAGTACTGCACTACCAGGGGATCAGAACACTTCTATCACTGCACACATTTCCACTGAAATCCCCACCAACGGGATCGCAGCACACATTTTAGCCCTTCACCGAGGAGGGGTGGGAGTATGCAGCGTTATTAAGGGCACACAGATGAACTGAAATATCAGCATACTACATATTTAGATAAAATATTTTGATATGTCTCCTGACATATTTCACAAGGCTTTTCTCACAGATCAGCACTTATCACAGCTGTTAGGGTGAGGTTAGTTTCCACTGCTAGATTCCTAAAGGAAAAGGCTGGGTTGATGGGGAGAGAGGACCAAATGAGGCCGGACTTGTGCTTAAAATAGCTCTTATGAGCAGCCAGGAGTGGCAAGTATTCCAGTTATGTCCTGTAACTTCACTATCTCTCACTTCTACAAACCACAGGCATGCTAGAGCTGACACAACATTAAAAGTCTTACCGCCTTATCGACACAGCCGCAAGTGACAAACTTCCTCTCTTACTCTTTAACACATTTGGCCATGATCTTTATCTCCTGGGCACTCAAACAAGAGGTTTGTAATCTGGTAAACTAATAACTAGTCAAGTGACTCTTCTGGCTTTTCCCGATGGTGGTTAATCGGAGCCTGAACCTGGCACAGGTCCTTCTCACACGGTGCCCCTAATGAGAAGCATCAATCAACCTTGGCAGCAACATTTACTTACCTGTCATCTGCATGAGAAATTGTCTTGACGGCTGTGTGCGATATTCCTACGAGAGCCCAACATTCTGAATCCATGAGCCCACCTCTATATGGAGCACAATTGAGTGATAACAGGGAAATCGAGGCAGGCGGCTGAACTTCGTAACAGTTTTCACCTGGGTTTGTTTCAGCAAGCAGCAGAACACTCAAAATAAACAGCAAACCCTTAGCCCGTTCTTTCCTTGTGCGTTAGCGAGTAACAGAATGAGATCTGTCTCAGCGGGGCATGTAAATCTGAGCTCTCTTAACCCTCACGGCACTGATGAGGAAGAAATCCCAGCTCAGCTTACTGATATATGGGAAGACATAGAAATTAATGGAGAAGAGGAGGAGAGGAACAGGTGCAGTGGTGCACATTTTAATGGAATAGTAAAGAAAATGAGCAATTCTTAATACTATTGTACGATGACCAAGTATAATTGTTGATAATGACTACATCGACAACACTTAACACAAGCCTTATTCTTATTGATTTCATTAACATTCCCCTGGTTCTCAGTTCATTGTGAGTTGGACATTAAAGTATTTGTGGTTCAGTGAGTAAGTCAAGAAAAATCACTGAATGAGTTACTTGATTGATTTAAACCGGTAACTAAGGCTGCATTCGAAATTGCATGCTCTCGGATACGTTCTCTTTTTGAATCAGTACTTCCTTCATGGCTATATAGTATGAATGTAATATGGAAGTTCTACATTTGTAATGTTGTCATTGTCACTTGACCTACCAGCATTAGTTGCGTCGCTTTAATGCCATTCATAAATCCTCTCCTGTGGCCCTCATAGAATCGTTACGGTAGTTGTCCATTGGATGCACACTTCACAATCTCGCCATCCGGGTACTTTTGGCTAATAGACATGTATTCGTAGATGCCTCATTAGTGACCACCATGGGCAGCTAAACGCAAGACATCTGCCATATTGGAACGGTCAAAGCCGGTCCGTAAGCACTTGAAAGCATGTTGACTGACTCTGTGTCTGCAAGCAAATTTATTCACATGTATCTATATCTGCAATAGACTGCAGCATAGTTTATCATTCATTTTAGATAATTCTCCATGTGCTAACTTTGGTTAAAGCTCTTATAAATATTACTCCGGAGCAGTCAAATGAGGTCTGCATATAGATATCCATGTGTTTTGCCTACCATTTTATGAATACTGTGAATTCGGACATACTACTCTTTTCACATACTGTTTCTGACCTACTAAATATTATGGAAATATGCATTTTCGGATGCAGCCTATGTTTGAAACCAATTTGTAAGACTATTGATCAATTGATTAAAATAATCTGTTCATAAGAGTCATTTGTTTACAATTCAGACAACACTAGTCCTGTGTTTTACCTTCGAGAAGAACAACAAAAAACATGTTGTCTACTTACTGTACAGTAAGTCTTTATTGTCTTTGCATGACTCCCAATCTTTCTCCGTCATAACAAGCAATTCAATCTGAAAACCTTTTTTTCCCCCAAGAAATTTAGTTGGAAATAGCAAAATGCAGTTCACTAATTTCTTTTAATATTATTTTGTGTAGGTAGAGTTTCAAATGATCTTCCTCAACACTGTATGTACCTGCTTTGCACAGATTACCGGATTCTCTTTAAATCAAATTCAGTAATGCAGCTCCAAGCTAGAAAATGCAACACCAGCAATGGTCATCATTACCATTATCTCTGGACATTTCCAGCTGATTTGCAGATTCCAGCACAGGCATATGATATCAGTGGCTCATGGATCATTATACGTCCCATTACTCACGCATCTGTTAAAGAACGATTTAAAACTCTTGCAGCTATTCATTTAACCAAAGCCCCATTAGATCTTCTTAAACATGGTTAAACATACAAACAACCTGCATTGAAACAGGGAGTGCGCTTCCTAAAGTACATTTCATGCAAATAAAAGGAAGAGAAGCACTCACTGGTCCTGTAAAAAGAAGTCAGTGTTTTCTGAGGAGATATGTCCCGTCACAGGATGCCTGAACGTGGTCGTCCTCTGGTTGTGGCTGCATTAGAGAAAAAGAAAAAGTCAGGAGATGAGGGAAATGGGGGAAAATGACAAGAGAAGAAAAACAAAATGAGCAATCCAATATTAATCATGTTTAATTTGGCACTTCCCTCCCCGCTGTGGGTACTGTAGCCGTAAGAGCAACATTCTACAGGAATATACCAAGTTTGAGGAATTCTGATGACTTTCCCGCAAGAGTGCAGAATGTGTGGCACTGGCAGCGCTGAAGTCTGGCCAAGCCCACTCATATTATTTAACACAAAGTGTGGTGCTAAGCACAAACTTCTGCAGAAACTATTGATTTCAATTACACAGGGCCATTCACTGTTTTAACTAGGGCATTAAAACATCTCACTGTCATCAGGTGTAATAAGACAGAGACAGGGGGGCTTCTAAGGGTGAAAGCACTGTGAAATAACACACATAATATGCCTGCTCTCATCGATTCAGTTATTCATTTTTACTTCATGCCGTTTCTTTGGCTGGAAGAGAGAGAGTGGTAATTTGATGACTAAGGAGACACCCCCCCCCCAGTGAGTTAATGTGCTCCTATATGAGGATAATTCAAGTCACTTATCTGCCTATCATCATTATCCATTATGTTTAAAAAAGCTATATTAAGTCACATTGCCTCAGTGACTCTCTGTGGACTCAAGGCTTATAAATGCAGTTAAAAGAACAGGCATAGTCATGCTTCAGGTGTGCTAGTAATCATCAAGCCAAGTGAAGATGTCCTTCACGCAACACAGAGGTTTGAACAGATGTTAGCACAGTTCTCTTTAAACGCTGTTCCCTTTTGCCTCTCTATAGAAAAGTAAATGAATAGTAAGTCTAGGCAGTAAATAAACATACAGTAAAAAGACATACAAACAAGTATTTTAACATTTCAACATGAAAGTTTGACATGAATAACATTTCAGAACTATGGTGTCACGTTCCACACACAATAAACAGGGAGAAGATCCAATAGCAGTAAGTATTTTAATGGAGTATTCCGTAATCGTAATCCAGTCCAAGCAGGGGTCAAAACCAAGGTAGCAATCAGACATAAACAGGAACAAAACAACGGGCAATAACAGACCTCAGAAGTGGCGTGATAATTACAAGGACTCTGTGACACACACTAAAACAGACAGGGTTATATACACAGGGAAATGACAATGCTAATGGGGAATTGGCTGAGTGCAATGATTAATGACAAGGGACAGCTGAGTGCAATGAAGAAACAAGGATCGTGGGGAATGTAGTTCAGAAAGTGACAGACACCGTGGGGAAGGAGGACATCTAGTGGTTACCCAGGGAACACAAACCAAACACTGTGACATATGGTGGAGAGCAAGATTTTCCAGTGAATTATGACAAGTCTGTTCCTGACACAAATATCATACAGCTTCAGAAGACAATATAAGGTTTGAGTTTCATGGAAACGTGTTGTTATTGTAACTAAAACTATTTCATTGTTTTTGATAATTGAAACAAAACTTAAACAAAATAAAATATAAATATTAGATGAAAAATGTACTAAAGTACTAAAATTACTAAAACTAAAACTGAAACAAATAGAAATATTTAAAAAACGGTTACACTATTTGGTAACACTTTATTTGACAGTATCCTTGTTACAGTAATAACTATAAATTATGCATAATTACATGCAACTAACCCGACAACAAACGTAATCAAAAGTAAAGTAGTTAATTAATATTCAGTGCTTAAATGTATAATTACATGGTAACAAGGACACCTTAAAATAGTGGGTTACACATTATTTAAAGGTGTCCTTGTTACCGTGTAAATATACATTTAAGCACGAAGTAGTATTAATTAACTACATGTACTTACTATAGGGTTATAGCTAGGATTAGGGTTCGTTGTATGGTTAGTTGCATGTAATTATGCAAAATTTATAGTTATTACTGTAGTAACTACATGTAACGTGTAACAAGGACACTGAAACATAAAGTGTAACAAAACCAAAAAAAACATGACAAGAACATAATATTACTATGGTCTTATCCACCATCAGTGTACAAGGTGATTTTCAGTCCAGGGCAGCAACAGCACTCATTACTCTGGTTAGAAGATGTTTAAATACAAGGCAAGCAACACTGAACAGAACACAACTTATTTGTTTTTCTTAGCACTTAGTTGACTGGAAGAGTAGAGAGAGGAAAGAAAATGATATGAGCTGGACTCGAACCTATACTGCCTGCATGAGCAGCATGGCTCAGAATGCTCTAATCGCTGCACAAGAAATGAACAGCAAGTCTATGTCAGCATTCCAAAAACAGCCCCTTATTAGCCTTCCTAAACTTATGGTGGTGGCACGTTCACCATGACCAATAAACTCAGGCATGCTTCTTTCACAGTACACTGTCAAATTTAACAGGCTGTGAAAAACACTTCTCAGCCTCGGCGGAACATGTCATCATACACCCCCAGTGACACAACACTGTCAAGTTCATTCTTTAGTGAACAATCATACCACAGGAATCCGAGATACAAATGTCCTCAAAAGATAGTTCTTCTGCTGAATGCAAACATACGTCTCCAAACACTACAAGCTTTTATCTCTAATTGAACATTTAGTGCATCAGTAAACTCTGCTGCATAAAAGCTTTTCAGTGGTTGCATCAAAGAACGCTTGACATAAAAGCATGTACTACAAAGCCTTCACTACAACAATGGTCTTATCCATCTTGTTGCAGCTCGATTCAGTTCCTGAATAAACATGATCCTGAAGTCAATCCTGCTACCTCATCTGTGAAATTAATTTATGTAATGATCAATATCACGGCACCACAAGAAAACCCAAATAAAGACTGAAATGCAAGAAAAATATGCAATGGAAAACCATAGTAACACTATGAAATTCAACAACACATCAATAAAACCTATATAAAAAACAAATATAACAAATAATGTTTGCTAAAGCACAGGAACCAACGGAAGTGCTCCTAAAACGCTGTGTCCCCGGTTTTCCAGTAAGCTTGGTCCGTCCATCATTGTAATGCAAGTTAAAAGACCCTCCTCTGAAAGGTTCTTCATCATTACAGGGCTTTCAGCCCTTTCTTGGGCAGGCCGACTGCAACCAGGCCTTTCTTTTTTATGTATGCCATCCACATCTGAGGGGAGTCAGCCACAGGCCTGCCATTAGACTCCATCAAATTACATTTGGCATTTCTAAGAGACTTTAGGTACCTATGGAGTCAATGCGAGTCAGGTATAAGAAGCTGAATAGAGCATTTTGATGGATTAAAAGCTGGATTTGATTTCACAAAGTGATTTTAAACCACAATCATTGTAGGATGCATTACTAAAATAACAATGGAAAAAAGCAAGGCAACACTGACATTACTTACCAAAAAAAATGAAAAAATACAACTCCTGTGACCCCATAATATAGTTTTTTTATTTTTATTTTTATTATTATTGTGTTAAGCATAAACAGTCTGTTGACATCATTGTATAAAAACTCTTCACAATGTAACACAATTAACTGCGATAAGTTAGGACATTTTATTTTTAGACCACCAAACAGAACAGTTGATTATCTGAGAAGCAGCTCTTTAGGTCACATACAGTAAAACAGACCAGAAGTGAAATCTGTACAAAAAAACAATGATGCACGCAAGATTACTGTACCTCGCTCAGTCGTCATCAGCCTGTCAGGCACAGATTGGTGTATCTTTCTGTAAAGGGCTACAAAAACACAAGCACATTTCCTGATTCCCTCTTGCCCTAGCCTTTTTCCAAAAGCATCATGCACTTTGCTAAACTGCATTGGCCCTATACAATAGTTTTACTATTTTCCACAGTTAATTAGGAATCTGCATTCTTTAGCGCTTTGTTCTCATCATATTATTTCCGAACTACTTGCCACGGAATTCCCTGCATTAGCATTGAGGATAAACAGAATAGCAAACAGTAGCGCTGTTTGTTTAGCCATAATGCAGGTTTGATGGAAAGCAGTCTATGACATTATGAATGATGATCATGAATAATCTCTAATTGTGTTAGACTGCTACTCCGCCATTTTTCCTGTCACTAGAACCACCCTTTATAAATTAAACTGTGAACAATGTCACGACAATATATATATATATATATATATATTTTTTTTTTCGATAAAAAATAAAATAAAAACCACAATGTGAAAATGTGACAATTTAGAATTTTATTTTATTTTATTATTATCATTTATATATTTATATAATGTTTTGCCCACTGGTTAAATTTACCGCTTGACATGACAGAGCTGATCACTATGAAAGAGTGATGAAGTATGTAAAGTATACCAAATCATTTTGACATTTTCTTAAACAGACCATTCGATTATTGGGTAAAATCATTCATAACAGCTTTGCTACAAAGACAAACAACATGTAATGTATATTACATCCAGTTATACAGACACCACAAGCATGCTGACAGTCAAATGCAAGACGCTGTGTAGTGGTGCAGTCGGGCTTGTTTATATTCAGAAGATTAAAGTCCACATAGAGAAGCATTACCACAACTCTCAACTCCCCTTGCACTATGACAGCTTTTACACGTGGGATGAACATATCATTTGGCATCTCACAAGAGCAGAACAGGCAATTGTGAAACCAAAAGCCATGTTTATATAGAGAAAGAAGAACACATTATTTAACAAAACTGCTGATAGTAGTAGTATAGCTACTATACTAGTATACTATACTATAGTAGTATAGTATAGCTAGTATAGCTGATTTCTCCTAGTCTCAGCAATTCAAGTCATAATGCAGTACTAAAACTCAGTATCCCTATCAAGAACAACTTGTATTTTAAAAGACGTCTAAGGGAAGATGATCTGAAATCATTATCTGTTGTCTAAAATGTTAGAATTGTTTATACATTCTTCTGGTTTTATGGTCTTAAAACTTTTCAAAATAAATGTTCTTTATTGGCATATGGTTCCCTGGAGAAGCTTTAACATCCATGATGGAACCTTTCTATTGCACAAAAGATTCTTAATAGTTGAAAAATGTTTTTGAGATTATTAAAATGGTTATTTTAGGAACAGTTTATTGAAGGGTTTTTGGGGAATGGTTCTTCTAAAAATCCCCTTTTGCGTTTATGTAAAAGATGTATTTCTACAATGGTCAATTAACGCCACTTGAAAACACACTATAAAACACATTTTCAATGCCAAATCAAGATAGCATTATCACAAAGCACTATCAAGGGAGCTTGTAATGAATGTGGTTTCTCTGCCTGATTAACCACATTTTACTCCCCACCCAACTTAAAATTAGCAATAACAAAAAATAACAGAGCAAAGTAGTATTTAACTATTTAACTAAAAGTTTTAACTATATGCTTCCATGGCACAGTCTATTTTCTCAGCTTTAAAATTTTCACTACGCAGGCTACATAGTTATTAAATTGTTAGATAAGTATATCTAATCCTATAACCCTATAGTAAGTACATGTAGTTAATTAATACTACTTAGTGCTTAAATTGTCAATAAGATTTACATTTTGTCCTTGCAGATATTCAGTATAACGGTCAGCTAGCGGGCTGTACCAAGTTCACAATGAACAACATGCTCAGAGATAAATCTTTATCAAAATTAAGACCTCTTAGCATCAGAGTTCAAGCAGCAGCACCATGGCATTCCCACCGATACTTCAGGACTTCAGATGTACTATACTAGGGGAACAAACACTATTTAAACACAAAGTTCCGGATGTTCTCATTCAACCTCGTTTTCAACTCTTTCTTTATGTGCTGCAGTTGACTCACCTGCCAGAGTGCAGTAGATTATCTACTTCCTCCTGGGCTCATTCCCCCAGTCGGGTTTGTCCCCCGAAACGGTGGCAGGATGAGAGAAGAGCTCTGATGGGAAAGTTGAAATCCTGCTGAAGTGAAGCAGCCAAAGCTCTCCAATCTACACAAGTTCTCCTGAGAACAGCCTGCCAGAAGTTTCACTCACCGCAAAGTATTTGACGGCCGTTCAGAGATCAAACTCTTTCATGACCAGAACCGAGCTCAGCCACACAGCTTATCAGATATACTCTCTTTTCTCTAACTTTCCCTCCCTCTTTCTCTCTCTCTCAAACTCCCACCCTCTTGGTCTCTTGCCAAACTACAGCCCAACTGGGAGGTGTTTCTGTGACAAAATAAATATTTCCCTATCTGAGCTTCGTAACACAGAACCAACCTGGCTTCATCGCACTAGCCTGTTGCCCTCCCAGAAAGCATCTCTTGTTTCTATTGTACTGCCAGTTTTTCTTGGCAAAAGCATACAGCTAAATTTTTATTGTTTTGAGTTTCCTGTGAAAAAAAACGACTAACAATTGGAGGGGAAAACTTTGATAATTTGACAACGTCACTGCAAAAATGTAATTTTACTTTCAATTTTACCATATATGACGACAGCCTGCAGAGAAATGCGTTTCCCCTCCGTTAACCAAAACCTTGTTCTGAGTCAAGGCACACACCACTGCACCTGCATCAGATTCTCTCCAACAGCATGTTTGCAACATTTCAACCTACTGGCTAGACTGTGGGCTGTACATACTAGTAGGTTAGCTCACAAGAGATAAAACATGAGGTATGCAGACCAGGAAAGTAGGTGTTATTTGCACAGCTCTAAAGCAAATATTGAATCAGATACAAAAAAAATTCAGCTCAATAGAACAATGGACATAAGGCCAAACTAAACTATAATGCGTTTGTTTTGATAAATATGTATACTTGTACAGTACAAGGATTTGATAAAAAAAATAAAATAAAAAAAAATTGGTCAACAAGAGCACTGAATAAAACAAAACCTGAGTCAGCAGCAGTAATAAACACTTAGGCTACGCAACTTTGTACAAAACGCATCACGTCAAGCATGCATTTCACAAAGGAGTAAACTCAACACTATAATAATCTATAGCTTTATGAACATTATACATCTTAGTTGAGAGGAGAGACTGAGGAAGAAAGGAACTGTAACTGTAAGAGGAATGCGCTGTGGGATTTGGTTACTCAGCCTTGCAGTGAATTACTTTAACTGTCCATTTTTCAAAAGACAAATTGTCCAATTGTAATTCATTTTTTTAACAGGCTGGTTTCACTGGATGATTTTAAAGGTTTTACAGAATGCATTCAAAAAGCTATTTTACAGAGTTCTGGATAGGTCCTATTACTCAAAAAAAAAATATTATTCTCCACATTAAGGGCTATGGAGGAGTTACAAATATATAAAAGGGTTGTCAATCAAATAAAAATGTTAAATGCAAATAATTGGTTCAAATGAAGATAATTTTGAATTTTGCTAAGATTTTAATAATCACACTAAATGAACATGTAATTAACATGTATAATACTTCATTTACCAAAAAAAAAAAAAAAAAAGTTTACAATTGTAAAAACTACTCAAATTCATGAGTTCAATTCTCAGGGAGTGCATGTGGCTTGAGTACAAAAGTAAGTTTCTTTGGATAAAGCCATGTGCCAAATTCATGAATGTAAACATTAAACCAGCCGTAATATATCCGCATGATAAAACAAACTTCTCTCTTCAAAATTGTTGACCCTATTCTGAGTCTAACCAGCAACAGTGACTGCTCTTTTCCTGCTGGTGGCATCGAGCACCTCTCTCTGAACACACTGACCATCCTTTCAGTAACGGCCCCTAATCTGCTGCTGAGTGACATCATGATCCCGACCCCTCAAGAGTGAGGCATCCCTCCTAAAAAAAGGTTTTGCAAGGTGCTGTTACTGTGGTACAAAAAAGCAATCCTGCCATTCTGGCTACCTCAAGCTTCCTTGATACAAAGGACAGTTTTTCAATATAAGGACATAAAGCACATAAAAGACCTCACATGTCCAAACAAGCCTCAGACTTTAAAGAACATTGAGAGCTCAACGTGTTCATTAAACAACACATTTCAAAGGATAGCCCCCAAAACTGAAGAGCACCCCAGCAGAAAGCTAATTAGAGCGAAGTAAAAGGACAAGGGTCCCGGAACAACGAATGAGAGGTTTAGTTGAACACAAACACAAATGTTGTTCGCTCCGCCTGGTTGCTCACAGGCTCAGCTGCAGTACCCAGTCCACCGAGCAGCATGACGGACTGATGATGATGTGTCAAGCAAGCAGTGAGTGTAAAGAGAGACTTAAAAGAGAACCAATGCTAAGTGAGACATACAGTAATTACCAAAATGATTAGGTCAATTTCCTACACAAACACAGTTAAAGCAATAACAACCACCCCATCACGACTCATAAAATATCAAACCTCTGATTACGCAGAAAATAAACCCCACATGTTTTTGATGTAACCCATTTAATTTCAGACAAAACTGATTAAAATGAAAATCTGATCCGGTGCTTTGCTCGCTAACAGAGCATTACCATGACAACATTTGCTCAGATGAACTCCTTTGGATTTCAAAGCCCCCAGAAAAGCGCGTTCCAGAGCACCTGGAGGCGAAACTCTGGAAAAATCTTCAAAGTTTGAGAACAGCTAACAAAACAAAAGTTGAAGAAGCTGAACCCTTGGCCCTGAAACAGTTTACATCCTCGTTTATGAGATGGAGCTTCCTATGGTCAGCACTTCTGTTGGGTCTTTTAATAGCCTAATATTAACAAGCCCATCAAACGGCTTGTCATTAGTCGGCAAAAAAAGTCTTAGTTAAATAACTACTGATCAACAAAGCATTATACACACCCCCTTTGTCCATATACCGAGATCTTCACAATGGCCTGAGGGAAAAGATGCGCCCATAAGAATGTGGCAGCATCAGCACTTCCATCACTTCACTGGCACAAAATTAGCCTGCTGATAAATATTTATAAAGAACAATTTCGCAGCAATTTATCACAGAAATCGCTGTTTTACAGCCGCCTGGACAGTCACAATGAAATGACTTTCAAAGGCACTTAGAAGATCAATAGCGACAGCAATTTGTGTTGGGGGCTTGGGGCGGAAAAAAAGTTGTTACCTGAAATAATCAGAAGGAAATAATTAGTGAAACACCCCCAAACCTGCTTTATCTAAACCAGGAACAGTGACCTGTGCCGGGTTCATTAAGAACTAATCTGTAGCAACCCCAACAACAGCCTACAACACGCCTCGTGAGTTCATCTCAGCTCCGCACAGCCTCTCAACATTGATTCAGTTTAGCTGACTGCTCACGTCTAGCAGAGGCATCACTTTACTTTCATGGGCTTTGCTAACACATATGGTAAGATGGGTCCTAATGACAGGAGAGACAGAATGACATGGACATGAGTGGTTTTGATAAGTAATTCTGAGCCAAACAAATGTCAGACAGGGGGAAAAACAAATGAAATCACAAACCATAAAGTTTGCACGTCAACCAACACATATAAACCGACAGATGCCATGTCTAGGTTTAGTACCTCAACATCTGCAGTAATAGCTGCAGGATAGAGATGATGCCCTGAAACTGCAGCAGAGCAGCAGCACATACGGATATCTTCATCTTAATTCAGTTAAGTCAACATTTACATTCTAAATACGTAGAAAAGAATCTTACAATTAATCAAATAACAGAATACCACTGAAATGTCATTATAGTGGTGACTATTCAAAATCATAAACTGTTCCAAGCATTGTAATAACAAGCTTGTTTCTGGAATCAGGGCAGAACATGAAATGCATAAGTTTATGATACTGTGTTTATGTTCCTTCCTTTGGGACCGCAATTAATCATGGTTGATAATGCACACAACATTTTTTGGCTTCTTTCCCTTTTCATGACTTGTTACTTATTGCATGATGTGCATACTAAACTATTAAAGTCAGCTCTTTTACTTCAAAATGTAATGTTTAAAGTGTAACTTCACCGATTTTCTACCTGCTTTGAATTGTTACAATATCGGTAGAATATGATAATGCACAATGTTTATTCTTTCTCTGTGTTACCTGACTTCATCATTTTTGTATACCGCCCACAGACAGTCAGATCGACAGAGGGTTATTAACAAAACAGTTATTGTAAGGTATAGGTTTAATCACAGAAAATTGTATCGTACTTTGTTTTCTCTTTAAACAGTACTATGGAAACATGGAGAAATGGCAACAGCTTTCTTACCTGTATGCGACTGAAGTTTTGACGAAACAGACGGAACGGCAGTTTCTTTGACTACAAACACAATGTTCGCAATGTTCTCTCCATATTTACATAGATTCTTTGTAGCCTTTATCCACTGCCTACAACGCTCTGGATCCTTCACTGGAAACCAAAAGTAACTCGCACTAAACGTTCATTCTTTGAATTCTTGCTCCCAGGAACAATACAAGTTGACTCCATTATGACTAAAAGTATGCTAAGAAGTATTTCCTACTAAAGAAAGGCGCTATTTGACTATGGTCAACTGTATCCATAATGGCCTGGGCATGGTCTTGGAAGGCAACATGCCCAGTGCATTATGGGTGTTGAAGTTTTCTGTTTTCTCTAGCCAGATAGCACCAATTAAAAAAAATATATATATTTTTTTAAATCACCTTTCTACTGCAAAGACAGCCAAGCTTTAATGAAAGCTCACTTTGCCAGCAGTGAGGTACTTTTTTAATTCAATGTGTTACTTGCAGATTTTTTTACATTATTTATGAAATTTACTAGCAATTTCTGAGTGATAATCGTTTCTATGCCCAAAATGTTTTCAGTGTTCCGTACACACACATGTATTTCATAAAGGTGTTAACGTAAGGACAATTTTCTTTACAACTGCATTCTCTGGGCTAGAATAAGGTGTTCAGTCTTGTTTGTGTGCTGTTTTAGGTTTGGAATTGAGAGATTGCAGTAATCTGACGAAGCTAACCAGTAATGACAAACTGACTGGGCCGCAGATTTGTCGCAGTAATAAGGAAGCATGTGGTCTGTAGTCTTAGACAGCCCCAGGCACCACATCACCACGGCCATCCAAATGAGGCTGTCATAGAGTGAAATTAAAAACACTGATACTGATTATAAGGCTGCAGATTAAATACACGGGAGCTGTGAAAAAAAAAATGGAAAAAGTATCAAATTCTATTAAAATGCAATCACCCAGGTTTTTTTTTTTTTTGTAAATAGGACTGTTCCTATTAAGATTTATAGCCCCGTGTTTTGCACTAGCCCGATAGCACAAACTATAATTATATTTTCTTTCGAAAGCCAGGTAATCAACAGCAATGAGATCCACTTAATAAATATGGATCAGGAATACACACAGGAATAAGGCACAAACAAAAGATAAAAGGAGGCACTTGTTTCTCTTAAAATGTCTGGAAATCCTAACCTATTGGTGTGGGACAAAATACCTAGAAAAGTCACACTGGATGAAGTCATTATTGAGACAATCAGCCAAATTATACACACAGCACTACCTCCTGTTTTAATTGGACTAAAGTGACTGGAAATTAAAAAGTAATACCAGACCAAATATGCACTAACCAAGTATGCCTTTCCTTGTCTTTTCCACCATTATAGTTCCTTATTAGATGTGGGTTTCATGTTATCAAATAGATATGTAAAACACTGAGCATTTGACTATCTCAGTATCCTTAGGATCTGTGATCTTGGGAGTGACCTGAACTGCAGTGACCTAAGAAAATGTTAACCAGAGATTTAACTTGAGATGCAATACCTTCTTTCTGACTGTCAGAGGGAAAATGAGACAACAATATGAGACAATACATTGTCAGCAGGGTGCTGCAGAGGGAAATATTGCTGTGACAGTTGTTCTTTGGGCATAAACACGTTCCCGTGGACTCCACGCAGTCAAAATCAGAGCGGCCCTGTAATATCTGCAGCAAGGACAAACTTTGCAGGATCATACTGTCATACAGGAAATACACATTCCTCTCAGGCCACACTCTTCCTAATAAGAGCTGTCAACTGCCTATCCAGGGAGCACACAGAGAATGCTAATGTTGTACCCTAAATTCAACAACTCAAAATTCATAACAGATTTCCATTTTTAAGGCCATTTTGTAGGTCATAAAACATAAATAGATAACGTTCCAAAGTCTGGGGTCTTTAATATTATTTTTCTTAAGAAATTAATACTTTTATATTTAACAAGGATGCATTAAATTGATTAAAAGTGACAGTAAAGACTTGTATAATGTTGCAAAAGATTTTGATTTCAAATAAATGCCATTTTGAACTTTCTATTAAAACAATCCAGAAAATGTATCATGATTTCCCAAAAAATATTAAGCAGCACAACATTTATAAGACATGTTTCTTAAGCACACATTAAAAAAGCCACACATTTAAAAAAAAGAAAACCCGTTTTAGAAAAAAAAAGCATCAAGATGCATTGATAATCATTTTATCATCACATCGCAGCCCTCTTTCAATTCATGAGGTGCCTAGAGATTCACATCCCTATATACATATACAGTGGGGAGAACAAGTTTTTGATACACTGCCGATTTTGCAGGTCTTCCTACTTACAAAGCATGTAGAGGTCTGTAATTTTGATCATAGGTACACTTCAACTGTGAGAGACGGAATCTAAAACAAAAATCCAGAAAAATCACATTGTATGATTTTTAAATAATTAATTTGCATTTTATTGCATGACATAAGTATTTGATCACCTACCAACCAGTAAGAATTCCGGCTCTCACAGACCTGTTAGTTTTTCTTTAAGAAGCCCTCCTGTTCTCCACTCATTACCTGTATTAACTGCACCTGTTTGAACTCGTTACCTGTATAAAAGACACCTGTCCACACACTCAATCAAACAGACTCCAACCTCTCCACAATGGCCAAGACCAGAGAGCTGTGTAAGGACATCAGGGATAAAATTGTAGACCTGCACAAGGCTGGGATTGGCTACAGAACAATAGGCAAGCAGCTTGGTGAGAAGGCAACAACTGTTGGCGCAATTATTAGAAAATGGAAGAAGTTCAAGATGACGGTCAATCTCCCTCTGTCTGGGGCACCATGCAAGATCTCACCTCGTGGGGCATCAATGATCATGAGGAAGGTGAGGGATCAGCCCAGAACTACACGGCAGGACCTGGTCAATGACCTGAAGAGGGCTGGGACCACAGTCTCAAAGAAAACCATTAGTAACACACTACGCCATCATGGATTAAAATCCTGCAGCGCACGCAAGGTCCCCCTGCTCAAGCCAGCGCATGTCCAGGCCCATCTGAAATTTGCCAATGACCATCTGGATGATCCAGAGGAGGAATGGGAGAAGGTCATGTGGTCTGATGAGACAAAAATAGAGCTTTTTGGTCTAAACTCCACTTGCCGTGTTTGGAGGAAGAAGAAGGATGAGTACAACCCCAAGAACACCATCCCAACCGTGAAGCATGGAGGTGGAAACATCATTCTTTGGGGATGCTTTTCTGCAAAGGGGACAGGACGACTGCACCGTATTGAGGGGAGGATGGATGGGGCCATGTATCGCAAGATCTTGGCCAACAACCTCCTTCCCTCAGTAAGAGCATTGAAGATGGGTCGTGGCTGGGTCTTCCAGCATGACAACGACCCGAAACACACAGCCAGGGCAACTAAGGAGTGGCTCCGTAAGAAGCATCTCAAGGTCCTGGAGTGGCCTAGCCAGTCTCCAGACCTGAACCCAATAGAAAATCTTTGGAGGGAGCTGAAAGTCCGTATTGCACAGCGACAGCCCCGAAAACCTGAAGGATCTGGAGAAGGTCTGTATGGAGGAGTGGGCCAAAATCCCTGCTGCAGTGTGTGCAAACCTGGTCAAGAACTACAGGAAACGTATGATCTCTGTAATTGCAAACAAAGGTTTCTGTACCAAATATTAAGTTCTGCTTTTCTGATGTATCAAATACTTATGTCATGCAATAAAATGCAAATTAATTACTTAAAAATCATACAATGTGATTTTCTGGATTTTTGTTTTAGATTCCATCACTCACAGTTGAAGAGTACCTATGATAAAAATTACAGACTTCTACATGCTTTGTAAGTGGGAAAACCTGCAAAATCGGCAGTGTATCAAATACTTGTTCTCCCCACTGTATATCTGTATGTAAATTAGGGATGTAAACGGTTAATCGATTATCGATTAATTGTCGACAAGAATTTACTCGATTAAATTAAATTAATTGTCGGCTAATTGAACATTGCGAACGTGACACGAGATTCTTGCGGGCGGCAAGAGACCCGACACAAACCTGAGGCGGCAAAAAAGAAACCAAACATGAGGCGGTCAAAACGGAGTGGAGTGTGGGAGCATTTCAAATTTGAAGCGAAGGAGGACGAAAAGTGATTGTGCATATGCTTCAGTTATTGTGTGTGAGTGAGAGTGATCTCAGAACTGGTGGGAGCATACTGGCTTTAAATATTGGCTTTAACGAGGAGCAGTGCGGGTCTGAAATTTTGTTGTGTACAACAATATGTTGTCAACGTTTGTCCACATTCCTCTCCTACGACAACACAACGTTTCGTCTGGCCATCCGTCCCTTTGCAGATGCGCGTGGGTTTCTCTCGTCATTAAACCACGGAGACGTTGCCTAATGCCTCAGAAAATCTGACCTGCCTGTTTACATGACAGTCACATTGGCACATATCCGATTTATTTCCACATATGAATGAGGCCTGAAACCGATCTCGATATATCCGAATGCATGCGTTTTTTTCCTGTTTACACTGTCATAAAACGCATCGAATCTGTGTCACATGTGAGCAAAAAAAATCGGAATTTGGTCACATTTCACTGACAGTGTAAACGAGGGACGCCCTCTAATTTTACGGTCACCTTCCTCAGGGATGATTTAAGTTGTGTTCAGTTCTATGAAGTTTCCAGGTCTAGAAATCTTACTGTTACCTTTCTAGTGCTGCTGCTGCTAATGTTTCAAGTTTTTCATACAAGTAGTCTACCAGATAGATTATTATATGTAGGCTTAATATTGTAGGCTAAGCCTACCCATGTAGATTTTTATTTAAAATGTATTTTATGTTGCTTAATGTTTCACATGCAACAGGTGAGCCAGTGCACAATTATTTATGTATTTAAATTTTCTGTAGATAATTTATTTTGTTAAACTACATAAATGCCATTATCTGTACCGTATCCCAACTGTTACAATAAAACATCAATTGAGCAATATAACATGCATTTTTATTCAGTAGCCTATAAGCAATATTTTGCTTTTTATGTTAAAGACACTATTGATACCGTGAGAAATTTACATTCTCATGAAAATAGTCGCTTATCAGTTAATCGTTAATCGATCGATAAGGTCAATCAATTAATGATTAATGAATTAATCGATAATTTGCATCCCTAATGTAAATGTATATATGTATAGCGACAGTGATATGTAAAAAAAATAATAATTTAAAATAAAAACAAAGACATTTTTAAAGGAGATTTTCAACTATTTCAAAGGCTACCTCTAGGGAAAATTAAAGTCGAAGTCAAAGCCAAATAAAAAAAAAGTAACCCAAGGACAAAATCAAAGATGCCTAAAGCAGCACAGGAAGAATATATTCCTCCTGTCATTCCTTAGGTCAGATGAAGGCACTAAATTATCTGCGTTTCTGTAGCTCCAGACATCTTGTAATCTTACAAGAGCTTTGCTTCCGACAAGTCCTCTGAGCAGTTTTCAGCTCATCTCTTTAGATTAGAAATGTTCAGGCTTGTGCTATTCTCAGGACACTCTGCAGTTGAGGCTTCGACAGACGATGGCTTCAGTTCAGCCAAACACTTAACTGCATTTATCACTGATGGTTCTCCTCCAAATGTAAGCAACCTTGTCACAGCGTTAGGCTCCATGTGCATAAAACAGATTTACAGCAGGCAGAATACATCAGTGGCATTAGAGCCAGTGTTCTGCCATTCCAGAAAAAAAATGGTACCAATAGTAACAACAGTTGAGTATTTTATTCTAAAAGGTTTTAATTCAGATGAGCCAAAAATGTACCATTTAGACTATGACCTCTTATTTGTGGCTTTTAAAATAAGTTACTACTTCCTACTAACCAAGGCAACGGGTCATTAGACTTTCTAGTAGTAGCAACAATGCCTTAAATAACCAATCATCAAGTGGAAAAAGGGGGGAAACCCTTGGTTTGTTTTCCTGCATCTAGGGACAGCTGTGCTAAACAAACCCTTGATAAAATGCTTATATGTTGCATGTAACAAAAGGACATTGTTCTTGTATTATTGCACATGTCACAATCCATTAGACACTGATGCCATTAGACAGAATCCCCAATGTGGAAGGAGAGGAAGTTTTTTAAATGCAAATATTCCAGTCTCAAAGAACAAGCAATGACTCGCACTTATATCTGCACATTGTTTTATCTACAAGATGCCATACTGAGTGCTGTACCTTTTATCTTTTATTTTTATTTTATGAAAAAAAAAAATTAACTCCCGGGTGTGATAATAACTGACCAAAGGAATTGATATATGTGTAATGGTGCACTATAAAGTTTGCTTTACATCATGGTGAAGACATTCCATTGATCTCAATGGTTTTATAATAGCAATAACTGAGCTGATATAACTGATATAACTGAGCTAGTGACATTTCAAATTCTCGATCCTATCCCTAAACTTAGCTCACAGAAACCTTTCTGCATTTTCATTAAGACACTATTCAGAATGTTTATTAAACCTGGGAACAGTTGACTGGTCCAGGCAAAATCTGACCCACAAACATATTCAAACACTAACCAGTGACCACATATGTTTACATCTGGATTATCCATTTCATCTCTAAATGGGGGATGGGGGGCGGTGCCCATAATCCCAACAGAAATCATAAGCCATTCCAATTTTCAGAATCTTAATAAAGTCTAGAAAAAGCATTGTTATATTGTTGATACTAAACATTTTCCTTCAGCAATATCCTCTACACATAAAGGCCAACACAATCCATTATGCATAAGGAGATGTAGCTCACTCCAAAGCCCCAGACTCTCTGCACTGTAATATAAATAATCACTGGGTTCAAATAGAACTGGCACTAACAAGTCAATTAAAAAATAAAATCAATACACTGCCAACTCAGGCTTAAGTCAAAGAAGCCATAGGACTCTTAAGGTATATTACTAATGTTTCTAGTCACTGAAACTTTCAAAATAGTCTGGGTTCTAGTTACAGAATTTGGATTCTTCTTCTCCTTTCAGCATACGGCATCATGAGTTCACCTACATTCACCGCAGAGCAGTAGTCTGGCATCTCCTGCTGTGTAGGGCCAGGGGTGAGTTGTACAACAGACACAGGCTCTTTTTAACAGGCCTTAAAGGACAGAGGCACAGATAGTAGGATATAGCTGTCAGACACATTATTCATTACAGTGAGAGTGCCAGAGGTTTCTCTGTGAACCCTACATCTCAACTACAAAAAATAAAGAAAAGAAAGGAGAAAGAGCCCACCCATGGAGGTGGGCCCTTTCTCTTAAATTCTAAAAGTTGAAATGTGAATTGCTGTGCCACTAGATACAAAATGCAGAATTGCATAAATACTGAGAAGTGAATTTCCATAATTCGTCCACCATTGGTCACAAAAACACAGTCCAGCCCTAAACTAATGCAATTGGTTCAGCCAACAATACAGAATGCTTAAACAAATGGAGAAATGCTGATAGCAGAGTCACAGTGTTTAAATGTTAGGAAAACATATTTTAATACTGAAATAAAATGCTATAAATATGCAATTGTTTTTCTAATTAAAATCAGAATCTTGATTATATGGCTTAGTGTGATTATCAAATATTGTTACTTTTCTTAAATACTAAAATACATTTTGTATTTTACATTAAATAGTATTAGTTCAACACTAATATTTCATTTTTTGTTTAATATTTTTATTATTAATAATAATGTTACTATTATCATAATCTTATAATTGTTTGGGTAAATTGTGCATTCTGGAGAAAAATCGCAATCACGTTTAAAAAAAAAAAAAAAAAAAAAAAAATCAAACCAAATATTAATATTTTATAAATACATTTAAAATTTCTAAATGCATCACATTTTTCCCAAATCGTGCAGCCTTACTACCAATGTGAATAAAACTCTGTTTTCACTTTAGTCATAAACAGGCAATTCTGGTTTCACTTCACAATAAAACTACACCTAGTATATAATGCGTAAACAACTGTAGAAACAGTCATGCAGCATTACTGAAAAACAATGACCATGTGTCCGACATCACAACTAAGAGATGGTTCGAGAACATTGTGGTATTTCTGGGCTGTTTTCCATAAAGATTTAAATGAAGATATTATGAATAGTCAGTCACTTTTTTCCATCACAACTGTAGAAAAGAGAGATAAAGAGTGAGAGAAACAAAAAAGGTGGGGAAACCAGAGCTAATGGGCTCTATAAGCAATGAAACTTGCACAATCCTATTTGGTTCCAGCAGTCGGCCTTCGTCCTTCTGTCACCTCACGGTCAATATGCTCACACAGACACAACACACTGAGTGCCATTCGCACCAATCCAGTTATAGGACTGCTAGTCTGGTTTTAAAGCATATATATGCATTAGCCTTGTGAACACCCTGCCCGTACATACAATACGCTGCCTAAAAAAAAGCACTGATCAGATAAGGACAGGGACACTGTAGAAAGGTCAGCGAGTCGAATGTTTGGGCTGAGCAGGGTCTGATGGCTAGTTACAACAAGCATTGATGAGTACATAACAGTCTCTGATAACAGAATCATGCAAATGTCTACTGTGGCATTTAAAAAATATATATTTATATAAAAACCAAATGCACACACATAAATCATACCACTGAATCTGATACACCAAAATATGGTCAGGACGATAAATATTTGGTCATTCTGAGATCATCAGCGATGGCTGATAACTGTGCCCACTAAACAGATTAGAATATCTTCCAAAAGCTATTAACAGCTGATCCATACTTTCTTGTCATAAAACTTTCAGTGAATATCAAGAGCATTTACATTAAGCAATCTTTTACACAAAATATCAACTACAAAAATTGAATTAGTATATGACGTATTTTCCTATACATAAGCATTTTTTCGACTACAGGCAACCCCACTTTCTATTTAAAAAAGACACATACATACATACAGTGAGGAAAATAAGTATTTGAACACCCTGCTATTTTGCAAGTTCTCCCACTTAGAAATCATGGAGGGGTTTGAAATTGTCATCGTAGGTGCATGTCCACTGTGAGAGACATAATCTAAAAAAAAAAATCCAGAAATCACAATGTATGATTTTTTAACTATTTATTTGTATGATACAGCTGCAAATAAGTATTTGAACACCTGAGAAAATCAATGTTAATATTTGGTACAGT